>NW_007186840.1:0-642 GCF_000164805.1 Carlito syrichta
CTAGTATGAGTGAGATACGGAAAGGAAGAAAATATAATTTAGCTAATCCTGTTTAGTTAGGGGAAACAATTGAGGTGGATATTTGGGTCTGGGTTATGCTTTTCAGTACAGTTTTTTTCAAGTCAAGTAAGTTCAAGGAGGAGGGATGCTGTGTTTTGACTTGCATGAAGATTTAAGTACGAATATAAGTGGTGTACTGTAATTAGAAAGAATCCTAGTAAATTAGAAAATGTATTTTGTCAGGGGTATTATAGTTTGAGGTTGTGTGTAATAAGGTTCAATTCTATTGCTAATGTAATAGTGAGTTCTGTGAGTTTTGGGTGTAGGGGTATGGTTATCCAGGGGGATGGTTGTGGGAAAGACATTATTACAGATGAGGAAGCCGGCAAAGATACTGCCTATTGCTAGACATTTAATTGAGTTAATTAGAAGGAGTTTTTTAATTGATAGTAATTAAAGTTGAAAAACGAGGCTGTCCCAGGAGCACAAAGAAGAAGATGCGGTACCATATATACAGCTGTTGGGGAGTGGCAATTAGTGTAATTAAAAAGACTCAGGCATTGGTATTTGATGTGCTAGTAGTTCCAATGATGAGGTCTTTGGAATAAAATCCTGTGAGGAAAGCTATGCCTGTGAGTATGA
>NW_007186841.1:0-713 GCF_000164805.1 Carlito syrichta
CGCCCAGCTGATTTTTTGATTTATTGTAGAGATGAGGTCTTGCTGCCCAGGCGGGTCTCGAACCCACGGGCTCAGGCAATCCACTCACCTCAGCCTCCCAAAGGCGCGGGATTACAGGCTGAGCCACCGAGCCCGGCAGCCTTTTCTTAACAGTAACAATAAAAGTTTTCTTTCTCAACAACCCTGCAAACGGAATGGGTCACAACTGGAATGCTGTGACCTAGTTGTTGGTTTCTTAAGAATATTCATAACAATTATGAGTCACCAAACTCAGCTTGCTGAACAGCTAGAAAACAATCCCAGGGTCTTTTACTACAGACCTATCGATTTCAGGAGAATGTTGTTCTCCAGGTACTCAACTATGCTTAGATATTCTTAAATTCTAAAATATTATTTCTTTATTCTATTGATCTGTATGAAAATAAGTTTTCAAAATTAAATTTGCTGTAAAACTCAGGTTATTTTTAGTGGAGACTATTTTCCCCACTGACTTTTTTTTTATAAGGATAAAATCCTAAAGAAATGTCAATTTATTTTCCATGTATTTTCAATTCATCAACAGAAGTAAAATTCTGTGGTTCTCTAAAGACTGAATAAATACAGAGGATACTTCCCAGATCCCAAAGAATGTATATAATAACCTATTAAAATACAGTTTTGTTACCAAAAATACATCATCCTTGTTTTGTACTTTCTTAATTTGTTAAAAAAGC
>NW_007186842.1:0-2056 GCF_000164805.1 Carlito syrichta
CCTTATTATGAATGTCAATTACTGAGCTATGTTATAATACATTGATGCCCTCCAGGCCTATTTAAACAATATAGGGCTATTAGTCCCACACTGCTGTGAGTCCTTCCCTTGTTTTTGTCTTTTCTGTCTTCTTCTGTGGAGTCAGCTGTCTGTTCCTCCTATTATCTTCCATGAGTCTTGTTAACATTTCTAAATTGCTTCTCCACCACTGTTGGCTAGGAAATCCAATAATCATGATTTAGGCATAATGATGAATAAATAATGAGTGAGCATTTGAAGATCTTGCCCCTATAAAGTGCATGGATCTTGTGACACATACTTAAACTGCACAAAGCCTTTTTCCTCAGCTGAGTTCTTAGGTGAGGTTACTAGACCACTGAATTCTAGTTGTACATTACCATATTTTATAAACATTCCCCTCTATGATCATGTACTCAGGAAAATTTTATAATCTGGTACAAAGTCCTCAGGCAACTGAAATAAGATTTGATTAAGATAAATTTACTTTTTCTGCAACTGCATGTAAAAGTATAGTCTTTCTAAGATTAAACATTTAAGATACCTAAGAAATAAATTGCATAGAGATTTAATACTTTGGAAGCATGACTTAGAAATCTGAAAATTTGTATTAAACTAAGTAAATAAATAGGAGAACAAATTCAATTTAATTCAATCAGCAAATGTTTACTGAGTATCTACCACAGTCAAGACATTCTACTAGTACATCACAGGGGACATAAAAATGGGTAAAACACAGTCCATGCTTTAAGAACTTAGTATCTAGAAAGTGAGATTAGATACAAATGACTAAGATGAAAAAGAAGGATCAGAAAATCATAGTGTTCCATGGAATATATGGCATTCATGATGAGTCTTGTAGGTTTGATGGGTTCTTAGGAGAAGAGGAAATAGTAGTAGACATCTTAGGCTGAGAAAACTGCAATCATTCATCCCATAAATATTGACTGAGCATTTATCATCATCACCATCATCACCATCATCTGCCAGGTACTATGGTAGGCACTGAGGATAGAGCAGTGAACAAAACAGATAAAAATCCCTGCCCTTATGGACCTGATAGTATAGTGGGGAGAGAGATAATAAAAATGGTAATAATAATAATAATAATAATAACAATAAAACACTAACACATTAGAGCTCTTAACATGTATCAGGCACTGTTTAAATACTTTATATATAAACTCATTTGATCCTCAAAACATCTCTATGAAGTAGATTACTATTATCCCTATTTTACAGATAGAAAACTGAGATAAAGAGATTAAATAAACTGTCCACAGGCACAATGAGAAACACCCAACCTGGGGTGTCCAGCTAGAGTCTGTGTGTTCTTACGCATTACGTGATCCCAAATAAGCATGATTTATAAAAACTAAATTCAGAAAGGAAGTCGGGGGGCGGGGCAAGATGGCGACCTGGCAACCCGGTGTCTGAAGCCCTCTGCAAGGGAGATCTGCAGTGGGTCTCTGACTCTCGCCCCCGGGAGGCTGGGGACCCCAGCATCGCAGCCTACTCCTCAAACAGAGCTCGGCCATCGCTATCACTGGAACATCGCAAAGACTGGACATTTTTACTGCATCGTCCTCTCCCGCTGCTGCCGCAGCCCCTCCCCCCACCAGCGCTCCCGCCGCCGCCGCCGCCGCCGCCGCCGTCGCCGCCGCCGCGCCCGCCGCGGCCTCTGGCACCGGTAGCTCATCACAACCCGGCCGGAGGAGATCCACATCAAACCGCTTCAGGGAAGATCTGCTGGGATCACTGCCACCGCTCCTGCGACGGAGACTGTCCTGCCCACCCGGCGCGGGGCTCCTGTTGCCTGCTCGGAGGCAGGCAGCCATCTTGTTCCTGTCCGGCCCCACCCCCTCTGGGGCGAGCAGATGAGATAGCACCACCTGCTGGCGATTCAAGGTAACAACACCGAAACGGGAGAGACAAGCTTCATAAAGACATAGACTAAACTTCTGAACCGAGGTTATTCTGAACTGTCCTTCACAGCAGATCAGGGGAACTGACCCTAACTGCAAACTAATTTACCAGG
>NW_007186843.1:0-2047 GCF_000164805.1 Carlito syrichta
AAATGGGAATTTTTCACATGCGCGCGCGCACACACAGACACACAGACACACACACACACACACACACTTTTTAAAGCTCAAGGGAGTACATCTAGTTTTCAAGTTTTCAAGGAAATACTAACAAGGAACAGGTTCAGGGTGTTTTCCACTAGTTTAAAAATATTCTACTATTTTTAAAAACCTCAGAATTATAGAGACAGGAAGGAGCAGCTGGATTTATCATCCTTCATTTCCTCTGAGAGTCACGGTAAGGAACTCCCCGCTGAGAGGACAGCAATGGAGAGGTTAGCCGCCTCCTGCCTGAATCCACACAGCCACATGCTGCTGCCGAATGTTATAGTAGTGGACGAGGGTTGGCTACTTCAAAAAGCTTTGCACTTTGGGAGGTTGAGGCAGGAGGATTGCTTGAGCCTAGGAGTTCAAGAGCAGACTAGGCAATACAAAGTCAAAAAATCAGCCAGGTATGCTGGTGCACGCCTGTGGTCTCCACCGCTCAGGAGGCTGAGGTGTGAGGATTGCCTGAGCCCAGGAGGTTGAGACTGCAGTGAGCTAAGATTGTGCCAATGAACTCCAGCCTGGGTGACAAAGTGAGACCCCCAACTAAAAACAAACAAAACTTTGTCTTATAAAACTTTCTATGCCCAAGCCCTATATTTTGATAAAATGAAAAATCTGACTGGCATTTAAACACACATACAAAATTTTTGGTCCTAGGAGAGAGCCTCACTCTCATCTCTCGTGAAGGTATCTCTTTCCTGGGCTTGCTCTGGAGGCTTCAGGAGCCAGAGTACACAACAGTAGATGATAAGAACACACCCTGAGGCTCTGCAGCCTTGTTCTAGTGAATGTGTTGGAAAAAAAAGAAGAGAGATGGGCATGTTCCAGTCTTCTTTCAACCACTTGTGACTGTAACTTAGGTAATCAGTCCCTCTTAGCCTCAGTTCTCTCACCTGTGAGGTGATGAGACCACCTATTGCACAGGGGTGTAATGAAAAGTAAATGAGAGAAATGTGAAACACTCTGTAAATTACACATCAAAACAGACTAGAGTAAAGCAATCTACATGCTTATATAAGAGGCTTTGCCAGTTCCAAAGCTTTCACAAATATCATTTCATTTGATCCTCCAAATAACACAGTAAGGTGGGGTGGTGATGGCATCATGATGATTCTCATTATCATCATCATTATCGTTTCATAAATGAGCTACTTTAGAGGAACATAATAAGAAAACTGTGTCCTAATGTCTCAGCAAGAATTCAAGTCATTTAAAAACATTCTGGCCTCATATGAGTGATATGTACGAGACTAGGAGTCATGAAAGCCACTCACAGCTTCAGGCCCACTACTCTGGGCAAGTCCTTTAACCTCTCATAGCAATGTGATTCACCCATTTATCACTGGGCTAGTGGAAGCCAAAAATAAATTAGATCTAGTTCCATCTCTTGAAAAACTCACTTGGAGGCAAGGGCAGGGGCTGAAAAGGCATGGCATAACAACAGATAAATTGCAAATCCATATTTACTTACAATATAGAGTATGAACCGAATGCTGTGGGATCACAAAGCAGGGAATGACTGACTTTGGAGGACTCATGGAAGAATTCCTCTAGTTTGTAAACTGGGAAAAGAAAGAAATCAGCCTACAAAATTATCAACATCCCTTTTGAGACTGAAACTCTGAGAAAATGAGACTTAGAAAGATGGTCAGCAATCTCAAGACAGTACAATTCCTCTTACTCATCTGCTCACAGCCAATATATGATTTAAAGTAACATAGTTATCTTAAGTGCTAGAAGACTGTACTTTAGAAAACCATGAAAAACATTTTTCAGAATATTACTTAAATACAAATCATACTTATAAGTCTGTGGAAGCGAGGTTCTATCATTAGTCTTATGTATCATAATTATAAAACTAGATCCTAGAGCCAGACTGACCGAGTCCCAGATTTGACTTTGCTAGTAATTAGCTGTGTGAACTTGTGCAATATACTTGATCTCTCTGTGCTTCTGTTTCCTCTCTTATGACATTTCATAAGAAATGTGA
>NW_007186844.1:0-763 GCF_000164805.1 Carlito syrichta
TGACCTGGACAGAAAATGAGTAAAAATAATCAGAGAAACTAACAACATGAACATGTACGTTCATCCTACTTCCTTTTTTATTTTACCTGGTTTTACTTTGCAATTTTAATTACTAATGGACACATCACATAGCATATTTACAAGTTTCTTTTTCATTTTCTCCTAAGAAGATATAAACTCTATGATAAGAGACTTTTTCCCCCCCCCACTACTACTAGTTTACCTAGCAAGAGTACCTGGTAAAAATAAGCATCTTAAAATAGTAGGGAACAGAGACAAATAGTAATAATAATTTGATGTTTCAAGTGCATAAAAAGATTCTAATCTAACCAGTTTTGCAAGATAATCAGATAATTATCTGATTACATTAAAAAGCAATCCTATAAAGAATTAGGACATTTCTTTATATGTACTACTAAGGAATACTTTAATCCACCCAATCACAGCCATATTTGAAAACCTAGTCCTATTGTTTTTAAATTCAATGTCTATAAATTAAAATCTGAGCTAAACTAAGCATATCCTTTGAAAAAGTATTAAGAAAGTGGTTAAAGTCCTTGTGAGACTACACACACACACACACACACACACACACACACACACACACACACACATGAATTTAAATTAGAATTTCAATAATTGTGTCAGATAATATACAATTTATTGACTTCTATTTTACAACACTTAATCTTTACATTTAGAATCTCTAAATACTTTTCTATTTGTTCATACCTATTGTACTAATATTTTACTAGTTTTTTTT
>NW_007186845.1:0-1146 GCF_000164805.1 Carlito syrichta
TCAGAGTCGAGCCCTTGCCCAGCCGGCCTCAGAGGGGAGCAAGGTCAGGCCAGGAAAGGTAGAAAGAGGTTTCAGGGCTGCAGGAAAGCAGGGCTGAGAGGTCAAGGGAGAGACATGGATCTGATCTGCATCCTTGTGGTCTTGACTGGAGACAATCTTTTAGACAAACAATGCAGGGAGTCACATCATCACCAAGGGCAAGAACACAGAAAGAGGAAAACCAAAGCGGGAGGACAGGACTCTGTATGAGAGAAATGTGTAAAAAAGTGAGGTAGAAATCAGGCACCGAGGTAGTAGGTGACAGAATAGAACATCCTTGGCCAGCTGGTTTTGATTAGAGAGAACACCCTGGTCAAAAGTCAGAATGCGATTCCCCACCCACCTTGAACAAGATGCTGTTGAATTCCTCTCTGTAGTTGTTCTACCCATGAAATGGAAGCAGTCTGGAGCGGGTCACGGCAAGTCTCATCCTGGAACTGGATGTTCATCCTCTTCCTTGTCTCAAGGCCAAAGTTCTCCTACCACCAACTTTTTTTTTTTTGTCGGATCTCACTCTGTTGCCCAGGCTGGAGTGCAGTGGCACACTCACAGCCACTGCAGCCTCAACCTGCTGGGCTCAGGCGATCCTTCCGCCTCAGCCTTCCAAGTAGCTGGAACTACAGGCGCACGCACCATACCTGGTTAATTTTTTATTTATTTATTGTAGAGATGAGATCTTGCCAAGTTTCCCAGACTGGTCTCAAACCAGAATCTCTCCTCTGTCTCTTCATGCTGTAGAAGCAGTACCAGGAGGGCCTGCCCCCACAAGTAGGACCAAGTCTTTGATAACAATCAGCTCCCGAAATCATCTCAGATTCTAGCAGGCTCCTGACAGAATGGACTTGTCTCACCTGCTGTGAGAACTTCTGGGGAAGTGGCCTGATTTTGGAGTTTCCCTCCAAGTCTTTCCCAGGTACACGCTTTCTATTCTTTCTCTCTCGTTCTGTTTCCTTTTTTCTGTCTTTTAAAGTCTGATTTTCTCCTTGTCTCTTCCATCTTTCATTTTCCCCATTTTTCTCTTCTCATTCTTTTTCTTTCTTTCTTTCTTTGAGTCAGAGTCTCATTCTGTCACCAGACTGGAGTGCAATGGCACAATCATGACTCACC
>NW_007186846.1:0-755 GCF_000164805.1 Carlito syrichta
CATGATCATGTAGCAGTTGGCACATGTAGTTCTTGACAATTTAGAATTATCTGCAGGAGTGATTCAAGATATGTAGAAGAATGATGATTCCAGCATTACGGTGATCCTAAAACCACGAGACCAACTTCACTTCAGACACATGTTGGAAAGCTCTAAAGAGTCATGCACAAACTGAGGAAGAAATACTGTCTTCAAAAATAACGGACAGGAGCGTGATGGAGATGAGTAGTTTCACTAGTCACAACATTGTTGATAGAGCAATCACTAAGTCCAGGCACATACTGGGGATAGGTTGCTACCCTTGGCCTCCTCTTACAAATGAAAAAACCAAGGCACAAAAGTTTGTCCTACTGCTCTAAGTCTATAAAGGAAGAATGAAGATGTCATCGCACCCAAAGTGGATTCTTAAGTTTCTCTTTCAGGAACAAACCTGACATACCAGCAGATAAGTATATATCATGAGAATGTGCCCATTGGGTGGCCCTTGACAGGTCTCAGACATAAGTTGATAAGTTGATCAGGAAGAGGGGAAGGGGATATTGACCATCTTAATCTGGTGGCAGTTGAGGTGCAGCAGGAACAGGTTACAAGTTCTACCACACTCCCCTGCATGGGCTCAAACCACCAACCTTTCAGTTAGCCGAACTTGCTAATCGATGACACCACAGAGATGCAGGCTCAAAGCGTTTACGCAGTGAGGACTCACCAACCCACCATCTCTCAATTCCCAGGACCCGCCCGGCAGATCAACAGTG
>NW_007186847.1:0-1875 GCF_000164805.1 Carlito syrichta
TTTCCATCAGGCATATTGATATTTACTTAAAAGTTTTGTATCCTAATGTAAGTTTTGTTGTCATGTATGCACACTGGTCACTATTCACACACCAATATTATAGGTATTGCTTGTCAGAGATGATCTTTCAGATGGGCCTTTATGGGTCTCAGTCATGTAGCTATAGATGTTGGCTCCCAACAAACATCCAATGTAATACTATAAGAAAAAGACTGACGGTAGTGGGAAAGTATGCGGGGGGAGGGAGATGGGATTAACGGTAGCAAATATTTGTTTGGGAATGTGGAAACACCTCTTATCAACAGGGTGCCTGAATGAAACACAATTGTATCCCTAACCTTTAAGTGTACCCCACAACATCATAATAAAAAATATTGATTAAAATAAAAAAAAACAGATAAAGATAGTCAGAGCCAGGCTCTGTGTCTCAGCCTGTAATCCCGTGCCTTTGGGAGGTGAATGGATTGCCTGCGACCACGGGTTTGAGACCCATCTGGGCAGGTGAGACCTCATCTCTACAATAAATCCAAAAATTAGCCAGGCATGGTAGCGCATGCCTGTAGTTCCAGCTACTTGGAAGGCTGAGGTATAAAGATTGCTGGAGCCCAGCACACCGACGCTGTGGTGGCTGGGAGCAGCCACTGCACTCCAGTCTGGGCAACAGAGTGAGACTCCAACTCAAAAATAAATAAAAAATTAAAAAAATTTTAAAAACTACAAATATCCTTAAAACATCCTTAAAACTACAAATAAAAAATCTACTACCTCCGTGTATTTTCAAGTGCTTCTTTATTGTCCTTTTTTTTTTTTAGAATAAACTTTACTTAAAAAGTTGTCTAGCACCACTATTCCTATTTTCCTCTTTCCATCCTTCCTTTAACATATCAACATGGTCTCTCCACTAAAACTGCTCAAATCATGGGGGAATTTCAACTCCCACATTACTCAAACCCATAACCAATTTGAGGTTATCTCATTTGTACAAAATATCACTTTCACAGTATTTAATTAACACACAGATAAAAGTAATCATGCAATTTTATTTAAAAATAATTTTGAAAATTGTACTGTTGTTAAATTTGCTTGTCAGTATCTCTTATTCCATTGGTGAGCCAAAAATAAATTTCTTGACATAAAACAAACTCATTGAACAACCTGATTCTTAGGGGGTGCTGGAATCAAATTTCTACCTTGGGTGAGACTTTTACTTCCTGAAGAAATGCATTTTTAACCATGGATTGTTTGCTGTCTACTTATTGATACTTGAGAAGAAAATCTTTATCTCAATATGTGGGAAGCAGGGAAGTGTCCTTATTTGTAAAATAAAACACAAAATTTTCCCCTGAGAATGTTACTTTGCACTTTAAATCAAAGAAAATGCTTTTATATTTGTATATTGTTTCACAGTTAAAATATTCTAAATTGATTGAAAATTTCTTTGGGTATTTGCAACTGAGTTTAGAAAGAACTGAACAAAATAAGAAATCTAGAGGTTTCAGAAGTTTTATTTTGCTCTTAGAATCTTTTGAGTTTGAACAATGTAGATAACCTTATTCATGCAAAATGAATATAAATATAATACAACATTATCAATTTACATTCTAATTTTCAGTCAGTTATTTAAATTAGTTTGTATATTTTATCTTGTTTACAATTTTCTAAAGGAATTAATTCTGTAACATACATAGGGTTTTTGTCACTTATAGTTTGAGGGTGTTTATTGATTTAATTTTAAATTGTGAAAATATATAAACATACAAGAAATGATATAATCAACATCGATATTATCATCACACAAAGTTAAAATGATGGTAGTAGATTTTTATCATAATTATTTTAATGCAGCTTTTAAAGAAAGTAACTACTTGTCCATAA
>NW_007186848.1:0-607 GCF_000164805.1 Carlito syrichta
ATCAGCAATTTAAAGAATGGATTCAAGTGCTCCTTTCCATTCACATGGTTAGTTCTGAGCTATAAACTGTGAAGTCCCTCAGGCGCCTGCAGAGAGGCACTGCCTGTTACATTGCCACCTGTAAGTCCACAGACCCACAAACAAGGGGCCTCTGATTTACTAGGCTTCTCCCTGCTGGCCCACAAAGCAGTTAATCTTCTGCCCTGGGGCAGAGTTTGACAGCTCCCAAAGGTCCCATGAAGTACTCTTTTCAAAGTACCCAATCAAATAGATTTGAATAGATTTGAAACAGACTTGGTCTGGATCCAGGTACCAACTCCTCCTCCCCCCTTACCCTTAGGCAGCCTTTGGCTACACTTCACTTCCTGGGTTTTTTGAGTCCTCCGGTGCAGACCAAGGTTTTCCTTCAATAAAACAGTGATTTAAAACTTTCATTCTTCCTGTATTAAGACTGTGCCAGAACATAATCATTCTGTCTGCACCAAGGAGGACACAGAAATCAGCCGCAGCTCTGTGGCTGCCACCCCCACCCTCCACCCTCCACCCCTAGTGGATTGTCAGACAGACAACGTATTAGACCTATTGATCTACTTTTTGAAGAATCTGT
>NW_007186849.1:0-569 GCF_000164805.1 Carlito syrichta
AACTGTAAAGAAAATAATGACTCAGTTATAAAAGTACTGAACTTGAATCTTTCAAATTTGAAGTTCTCATTTATAATTTATTTTTTTACTTGTTGGAATATATTTGTATGGTAACGGTAACTTCTAGGCAAATATCGGCATATGCCACTCTATTTTTTTCACTTTATTTGGAGCTAATAATAGTTTGATGCCTATTCTTCTATTGTTAGACAAAAGTGTTCTATAAATGTCAAAAAGGTAAAGTTGATTAATAACTATCCTTTAAGTTTCCTAATTTTCTATATTTTCTTTCTATTAATTGGAGAAAAAAGTTGAAATCTGTGGGTTTTTTTTCTTGCAGTTCTACCAATTTTGTGTCATATACTTTGAAGTTCTGTTATTAGATTTTAAAAACATTTAGAAGTGTATGTTCACTAATTGAATTTGTAACTTTATCATTTTTAAATCACTCTCTTTATCTCTGGGAATAGTCTTTATTTGAAATCTTTGTCTGATAATAATATAGCCACCACAGGTTTTTTGGTTTTTGTTTTGATTTTTGCTAGTATGGCATATTTTTTCAACTTCTT
>NW_007186851.1:0-803 GCF_000164805.1 Carlito syrichta
TCATCGAAACAATAATGGAGAGATTAAAAAGAATTGAGGAGACACAAGAAGAAGCTAGAAAGGAGCTGATATCTGAGATAACAGTAATAAAGAATACTGTGAATGAAATAAATAACAAATTGATAAGCATGGAAAGCAGAATTACCCAAGCAGAAGAAAGAATCTCAGAGCTTGAGGACCAAAATATAGAAATAACCCAAACTCTTAAAAACACAGAAAATAAGCTCAAAAAGACAGAACAAAACCTTCAAGAGATGAGTGACTACCTCAAGAGGCCTAACCTAAGAATAATCGGACTCCCTGAGGCAGAAAGAGAAACAGAGACCACATTGGAACAAACTTTCCATGAGATCATTCAAGAAAACTTCCCTTATCTAATCAGTGATACAAAAATTCAAACACAAGAGATTCAGAGAACCCCCGCAAGACAACAAATGAGAAGACCAACTCCTAGACACATAATAATTCGCCTAAATAAAGTAGACACAAAAGAAAAAATCCTAAAGGCAGCAAGAGAAAAAGACCAGATCACCTACCATGGAAGACCAATCAGAATAGCAGCAGATTTATAAACCCTGCAGGCTAGGAGAGCTTGGAGCCCTATCTTCAAAGTCCTAAAAAGATAAACAATTTCAACCAAGAATAACCTACCTGGCCAAGCTATGCTTCATCAGTGAGGGAGAATTAAAATCTTTCCCAGATATCCAATCCCTAAGAACTTATGCAGCCATAAAACCATCTCTACATGAAACACTTAAGAAAGTACTAAACACAGAAGAAAAGGAAAAAAGAACAACGTTCTT
>NW_007186852.1:0-400 GCF_000164805.1 Carlito syrichta
CTCCCTATAGGAATACTACCTCATAGCTCCCTCCAATAAAGACTCTAAGATGGCACTGGCCAGCACCGCCAGGCTCCGATAGAGCACGGGCCGCCCCCTCTCAAACCGATAAATACAGACCTCTCTCGCCCTCGCTCTCTCACTCCCCCTTCCCTACCAGGCAGTTACAAACCTTCTTCCCTCTCTCTGTAGCCACTGCTCTAATAACTCTCTTGGCCTCAAAGGGTGTTGAGTCTCACTGGCGCCATCGTCCTTCATTGGTGCCGTGGCTCGGTCGGGAACTCTCTCGCCCTAAGGTGAGGCCCCGTCCTGTTGCCAGTGGCACTCACCCCTTAAGGCCTTCGCCCACTTTCTTGAATGCCAGCGCCGCATCCATCACCACCTCGGATAGGTAACTGCC
>NW_007186853.1:0-1177 GCF_000164805.1 Carlito syrichta
ATCCATTCACCTCAGCCTCCCAAAGGCGCGGGATTACGGGCTGAGCCACCGAGCCCGGCTCCCAGCCTTCTTTTTTCTGCTATAACTTGCACTTAACTTGGGAAGTCTCCAGGACTCTAAGACCGACAGCTGATGATATCAATTACAGATATTGAGATCTAGGGGCAAGATCGCTGGGGTTCTTGGGGAAAACTCATTGGGTTTGGGACGTGTAAACGTGGGGTGGTGGTGGACCTTCTGTTAGAAACGTCAGGTAAGGCCAGGCTCGATGACTCAACCTGTCATCCCAGCACTTTGGGAGGCCCAGGAGAGTGGATTGCCTGAGCCCGCGGGTTCAAGATCCACCCGGGGAACTTGGTGAGACCTCGTCTCTACAATAAATCGCAAAAAAGAAAAAAAAAAGAAACGTTGGGTGAGCAGTTCTCCGGGACCGAAGTACATGTGGGAATTAATGACGAGAGACACGTCTATTTGAGAATCGCAAACAGAGAGTCATCCGTCAAAGGCGTGGGGAACATATTTTTGTCGAATCCTGAATAAGAAATGTTTCTGGTTTCTCATTCCTTTAATTAAATATCTCTTAGTCTGCTGGAGAACTGTTGAACAAGCAGTGCATCTAGCTGCAATTAGCGTGCGGGTGTTGGGGGAGTCACTGCATTCGCACACGTCCGTCTTTGGTCTGCCGGCTCCCACCATGGTTCAGGGACAGCCACAGTGGCCAAGCTGTCTCGGTGCCTCCAACAAACACCGCCAGGGCTCCAGGGACAACTTGAGGGTCCTGCTAGGGTCTTTCTGCTCTGGCTTTTGCTAGGTCTTGCCAGCTACCATCTCCAAAGGCAGAGCGTAGATGGACAACCTCCTTGAGATCCATAGGCATACGCCTAGGTCATCAATGAAGCAGGGGTCTCAGATGTTTCGCCCTATAGACTCTTTCCCCTTGGCCTCCTAAATGCAGAGGGTCAGCTCAAATTAGCAGGCGAAGCCTGCTTTTGATGAAGCTAGACACTGCCAAATGACTGACATTTTAAACACCTGTAGGTTGGGCGTGGTGGCTCACGCCTGTAATCCCAGCATTTTGGGAGGTCGAAACAGGAGTATCACTTAAGCCCAAGAGTTTGAGACCAGCCTGGGCAACATAGCAAGACCTTGTCTCTACAAAAAAATCAAAAAATTAGCC
>NW_007186854.1:0-685 GCF_000164805.1 Carlito syrichta
TTGGTGACGTCCAAGGCGTAGCAACCCGGGGCTCGAGCAAGGCTCCTCCCGGCCAGCGAGGCCCCTCAGTCCAGAAAGTACACGTCCATTCTCACGGATCCGGCCCCATCCACAGACCGCAGGCCAAGGACCACAGGCCGCTCCTGTGGATGGGACACTGCGAGGGCCAACAGCGCTGACACCCGCCGGTCCCTCTGAGCCACCAAAATATCCTCAGGTGCAGGCGCGGTTCTCCCAGGAGGGACACGAGCTGATGGGCTGTTGGGGAAGCAGAAGTGTCCCTGAGTCCTCCTGGAGCCTGGCGCCCGCTGGGCACTCGTGGGCCCTGGAGCTCTGGCGGGGCCGGGCCTGCAGGGTGGAAGGAAGAACCCAGCTCTCAGCAGTCTAGTCATGGCGGGTGGGGAACTCGGCACTGGGTTAGGGAGGAACCGCGGCCGGGGGGCTCTCGGCCTCTAGGTGCTGCAGACGGAGTCGAGGCCCGGCGGACTGGCTCCGGGATGCCGTCCAGCAGGAAGGCCCCCGGCCGGGAGTGAGGAAGAAACCCCCGGGGCACCCGAAGTCTGCGCTTCCGTGGCCCAAGCATGTCATGCCCTCTGCCGGGTGCTGTGCGCCACAGGAAGCCACGCCCTATGCAGGTGTGGGCGGCTGCCCTAGCAAGACTCCATCTCTCACTACGCGTGGTTCT
>NW_007186855.1:0-782 GCF_000164805.1 Carlito syrichta
GCAAAAGCACAGCCATTAGAGATGCTAGAGAATGTTTAGTTACCTTCGTCTCCATAAAAAGCAAAACCATTGTGTATAAAGAAAATAAAAGAACTTTCCCATTCTTTATTTTTAATGGTTAACAGACCCTATACTAAAATAACACCTTAGATAGGTAAGATGGAGGAGGAAGTTTGTGAGAACTGAGACAAGTCAATCATGAGGGCAGCTGCTTTTAAGCATGATTTAAGAAAGTATAGACATAATAGATATAAGTTTGTAAGAGTAAAACGATTTAGTAGTATAAGTATTATAATATAGGAGAGAATAGTTAAGCAGATAAAAATAGGATAATGATTAAAAATAATTAGATAAAAAATAATTAAATAGAAAACAAATATAGGATATAAGAGTAGTCAAATATAATTCATATAAGGATTGTTAAGCATTATTAGATTATGATTCATATAAATAAAATAAGAATAAAGATAGATACATAATAAAAAAGTTTATAGAAATAAATAAATAATAAAATTAGTTATAAAAAACAATGAAATTAGTTATAGATGTGAACGCCAATATATTGCTGCTGTTACATGTAAGAATTGTTAGAAATATGATATAAAAGGGGTAAGGGTTTAAAGTGTACAGTTAATTATTTTTAGCAAAAATTGTTTCATTCCTGTCTGTTGGTTTAAACATAATGGAAACAAAAAAAAAATAGGGAGAAACAAATAAATCATTGTAAAATGTTTGATTGTAAAACATAATGTAAGCTTTTGTGGGCATATGTGTGAGGGGGA
>NW_007186856.1:0-464 GCF_000164805.1 Carlito syrichta
GGGTGCACTGAGGGACTATCGATACTTCTGGCTTTATGAGGGCTCTTAAATATTGCCTGAAAAACCAAAGGGCTGTGAGTAAGGGAGCTATGTGGAAGGTGGGACTCTGAAGTGTATTTTGGAAATTAATCACTCACCCTCTTCCAAATTACAGAATTTATAAAAAACAAAGGAGCTGTGGCCCTTTCCACTCTCTCCCGGCCTCTGGTGCTGCTCCTCTCTGCCTTCTGTCCTCCATTCCATGGCTTGAAACTTCTGCCTGATGTGGTTCCTCCTCCTTTCCCATGGTCAAGCCCTCTTCAAGGGAGTAATAGATAAGAGGACTGGTCGGCCTGATCACCCCGCCTGACTGTGGCGTGTGTGTGTGTGTACACACACACACAGGGTGGATGGAGAAGAGGTGTTGATTGAAACACACTCCCCCTGTAAAGGGGAAGGGGGAGTGTGACACTTTCCTTCCATGT
>NW_007186857.1:0-785 GCF_000164805.1 Carlito syrichta
TTTCACATTTCAAAATAGCTAGAAGAAAATAATTGGAATGTTTCTAGCATAAAGAAAAGATAAATATTTAATGGATATAGCAATTATCCTGATTTGATCTTTACACATTGTATAACTATATCAAATTATCATGTGTCCTGAAAATATGTATCGATTATGTATCAATAAAAATATAATAAAAAATAAAATTTTAAAAATGGAAAGTAATGGAAAGTAATGATGTCTTTTTTTTTTTGTACAGTTACCTGTACAAAAAAAAAAAAAAAAGTCAGTGGTCAACTATTGAGAGCTGATGAGGTAAAAATAAATTATTATCAGACCAAAATAGATGTAAATGCTAAAACCTAGAGAGGAAAAGAGTGCACCGGAACCACTTTTCCCTGGAGAATATTTGCATTCTCAGCAGACTTGAACTTTAGTTTTGATAGTCTCAGGGGTAAAGGAGACATGCCCAGGGCCTCACTAGGGTAGGTAACCTAATGCAGAGCTTTATCAATAAGGAGGCGTCTCCACTGGGATGCACTCTCAGGGTAAGAATTAACTGAAAGTAAACCTTCCTTATGCCCTAACCCCTGACTGCCAGGAAACTACAAAGACATTTTTCTTAAGAGCACAGTAGGAGAATTTAAAAACATCTGTAAGAAGTTGTAATCATAAGCCTTTTTCTTGCAGATAAGCAGCCCAAACTTACATCATCTATAGTCTAAAAAACCCTCAACCTCCTCCTAAAAAAAATTTAAAGACTTAAACTATATTGTTTAATGCTCTTTAGACTACTAGTACTC
>NW_007186858.1:0-34118 GCF_000164805.1 Carlito syrichta
CCTGGCAGGAGGAGCTCTCGGCTACTCACTATGGGCAGTAGAAGACCTACAAAACAAAATCCAGATGGCGCTAGACACCACCTCAGAATCCATCGGGTCTCTACAAAGACAAATAACTAGCTTAGCACAGGTAACCCTCCAAAACTGTAGAGCCCTAGACCTCTTAACAGCTGAAAAAGGATGCACCTGCCTCTTTCTCCAGGAAGAATGCAATTATGTCAATGAATCAGGGCTCATTGAATAAAATATCAACAAACTAAACGACCTCTCCTCACAGCTTCAACAAACAAAGCCCACTCAAATTAACAGTTGGTTTCCAAACTCCCTCCTCACATGGCTTCTTCCTATCGTTACTCCAGTCGTTCTCCTTCTCGGCCTGTGTTCCTTTCTCCCTTGCATTATAAAATTTCTTCAATCTCAATTCCAAAAAATTTCAAATCAAACCATTAACCAGTTTCTTTTACAGAGTTACAATCTACCCACCAAGGACCCAGGCTTCAACAACCCAAGCCCTACTGCCTCCTAAACCTTCTCGCCCCATTTTTCATTACAGATATGGCTTTCAGGCCTTATTACCTCCAACTCAGGTTTTCAGCATTCCTTGACCATCTTCTTTGTGACAAATGGCTCCTCCCTTTCCCGTGTCCACTCGAAGACTGGCCGAACCAACTTGCATTCCTCTACCTCCAGGGCACCTTCCAAGACTTCCACCCCAGCGAAATTTTTTCTTTCGGCACCTTCTTATGGGGCCTCATGTGGCTGGTTCTTTCACCCACCTCACCCGCAACGTCCTCTGCCAGCAGGAAGTAGCCAGATTGATCAACTCCGTCCCTTTATCACTTAACCAAAGAGGTGGGAATGAAAGCCAACCAGCCACAAGGAACCCGCCCCCTCCAAAGGCTAAACCTAGGTGTGGCCTCCACCTAAAATGGCGCTCCCGCCTAAGAAGGCGCCCAGACAAACTAACATGGAGGCTCGGACAAGGCCTTCCGGGTTCTTCTTCCACAACAAAGCCCACCGTTCCCGCAACCGCGAAAGCCCCTGCCAATCCCAAAAATACCTCACCTGCTGACTAATAGGTAATCAACAGGTCACTTTAAATTTCTATAAAACCTGCCACACCCCTGCCTCCATGCTGCAATCCAGTTCTCAGGTTCTGTAGCCACCGCGCTCACCCCCATTGAATCTCTTGGCCTTAAGGGTGTTGAGTCTCACTGCGCACCACTGTCTTTCAGTTACCCTTAAAGAAAGTCTAGATCTTTTATTCTCCTATGGTGAAAAATGCCCTTGCCAGTCAAGCAAGAGGCTGGCTTTTGATTTCCCAATAGTGGGTAGGCAAGGTGGCATTTTCCCAAAGATGAAAATTTGATGGCTTGTAAAACACTAGAAGAAAATGTAGTTCAAACGTTTTTATAGTCTTGAAAATGGAGATAGACTTCGTAAGCCTGGGAGGCAGTACGCTTAGTGGTTGAGAGCAACTCTTGGGTCTCATAGACATCTGGGAAGAAATCTAAGCCCTGCCTTTTTATAGTGATAGAATATTTGCCAAGTCCTTTCCTCTCTCTAAACATTAATTTCCTCACCTGTAAAATGGATGTACAAATAATATCTAATTCATAGCATTGCTATGAATATTAAATCTGTTACTATATATACATTACTGAGTTTTCTATATGGCCCATAAGAAGCCATTTGTCATTTGTAGTACATTTTATTTTGGCTTTTTTGTTTATTTTTTTGAGTTGGAGTCTCATTCTGTCACCCAGGCTGGAGTGCAGTGGCATGCTCACAGCCACCCCAACGTTGACCTGCTGGACTCCAGCAATCCTTCCACCTCAGCCTTTCAAGAAGCTGGAACTACCAGCATGCACTACTATGCCCAGCTAACTTTTTCATTTATGGTAGAGATGAAGTCTCACCAAATTGCCCAGGCTATTCTCAAACCTGTGAGCTCAGGAAATCCTCTCACCTCAGCTCCCAAAGTGCTGGGATTACAGGTTTGAGCCATCACTCCCAGCATGTAATATATTTTGAAAGTGTCCCAAATTTCTCTCTTTATTTTGAGTTTAGTAATTTACCATGAGGAAACTTTAGTTTGAAGATAAATATGCTATCAATGCTAGGCGACATCTCAGTAATCATTAAGTGGTTACCTATGTTATTTTTCAGTTTCCTAGTAGAAAGCATGACAATAGGCCATAAACATATGAAAAAGGTCATTTTGAGTGGAGAGGAGATGAGAAAAGGCCTTTATAATGGAGAACACTTGGAGAAAGTAGATCTAGAACAAGGCCACACACTGGGTAATTCTGATTTATAGAGGCAACTTGGAAGGCATGGAAGATAAAGAACTTTCAAAGATGGCCACAGTAGCATCTCCCTTTCCACATGTCCTTTCATAATGCACCACTCTTACATCAAGACTTGTAGGCTAGCTGGGCTCAGTGGCTCAGCCTGTAATCCTGCACCTTTGGGAGGCTGAGGTGAGTGGATTACCTGAGCCTGCGGGTTCGAGACCCGCCTGGGCAACTTGGCAAGACCTCATCTCTACAATAAATAAAAAAATTAGCCAGGCATGGTAGCGCGCACCTATAATTCCAGCTACTTGGAAGGCTGAGGTGGAAGGATCACCGGAGCCCAGCAGGTCGATGCTGAGGTGGCTGGGAGCGGCCACTGCACTCCAGTCTGGGCGACAGAGTGAGACTCCAACTCAAAAAAAAGAGACTTGTAGGCTAATTTCCTCCTCATCCAATTGAATCTGAACTGGTCTTGATGTCTTTCTTGGCCAATAGAATGTAGCAAAATGATGGTTTGTGACTTCCAATGTTGTCACTATGAGTCTTAAAGCTATAGCCTGGATGCTAATTTCTGGAATGCTCTTTTGGGGAACAGAGCTACCATACTGTGAGGGTCCCAAACAAAACAGAAGGTCCAAGGGTAAGTGCGCTGCTCATCGGTCACAACTGAGCTTCCAGTTGGCAGCTGCATTAATTACCAATCATGTAAGTGAATTATTTTAGATGACGTCAGGTGACTGCTGTCCCAGCTAACATGTGTCTATAACTGCATATGAAACTTTAAGTGAGACCACACAGCTGGACCCAGTAAACCCCACAGATGGTTTCATAGGAATTTTGACTGCTTCATATACACAAATCTATTAAGATTTATAAGGCAAAATCAAATTAAGAGGCATGGAGTAGTTTTTCCTTTTCTTTTTAATTTTCTAATGGATTAATAACGTTAGTCAACTAAATTGTACCTTTTTTTGTATATACAGGGTCCTTTTTAAAATCTATGTATTTGTTTTCCAAGGACCTGCATTATAAGGTTGCATAGACAATCACAAAGAAAATTCATGAATAAACTAATCACCTGAGAACCTAGTTTCCCTTCAAGTATTCTTTAACACCCATCTATCTTGCTTTTATAGTAGAATCTGTATGCCATTACCTACAAATTCCCATCTTGTTATGGTGTAGCTTACCTCTATTCTTGGGTATTTACAAGGTCAATATATTGCAGATTTATTGCCAAATGAAATTTTCAAGTTTTGCAAAAGATACAGTATTCTATAGGGTCCATGAAAGGACTGTCAGAAAAATACTTAGATCTCATTCAAAGTTATTGACCAATGGGAAGTTAACAATTGAAAAACAAAACAAAAAGATGGAAATAGAAGTTTCAAAAGAGAATAATTAAATACTCAAAGCTGAAGATGATTTAAGAGAGGTCTTTGCAAAAAATGATTGAGCATATATACATATGTATATATTTGCAAAAAATTTTCTCTATTGACATACTGAGAAAATAAAATGTTTTGTGTAGAATGTTGTATCATGCAATAGTATAAATTTATCTGTAAAAAATGATCTTTGTCTTTTCTAAGACTTGAACCATGTTTGCAATTATAAACTAAATTTGGTTAAATATTAGATTATATTTTATCCCATTTTTACAATTTTTGTTTTATTTTTTAAGACACAATTTCAATCAAAGTCTTTTCCTCTATATTTAAAATGAAATTGTAGTTTCAATTTAGTGTTGATTTACCTCAGTGCTTTTTCTTCCTATATTAGACATTAATTATCCCCAGATGAAGAAGGAAATAATAGTTAGCCTCCCAGATTAGTAAGAAATAATTCATTTGATAATGGTTTTCATTTTCAAGTTAATGGAGGATACTTTCTTAAGTAACTCAAGGCTTGTAAGCAATAAATAGGCTTTAACATAATAAGCACAGGGTATTGGTTTACATGAAATAGTCAACATTAAGGTAATGAGAAATTCAAATTCCTCTTGAGGAAGGATGGATTCAAAGGAAATTTCTGATCTGATTTCAGATACCACAAGAGAGAACTAAATAAAGCTCAAAATGAAAAACCCTGCTGTTCTTCTACTCTCCTTTTATCCATCCAGGCAACAGAGTAACCAGCAGTTACTTTACCATTTTCTAAGGTTAGATGTAGGACCATGAAACAGAGTCCCCATCCCTGTCCCAGTGGAAGAGATAAGTCAGTGCTATTAGTGGTTGATCTGTAAAATGCACAAGACATCAGAAAGGATGAAGGTAACTGATTACAAAGTTGTTGCTTCAGGAAAAGAAGAAAAGATAGAGCCATCATAAGGAAGGTTATGCTTCACCTGCATGCAGCTTACTTATGTAGCTAATCCTCACTTGTACCCTACATCGCTATAAAAAAATAAAATAAAACAAGAAGGAAGATTACTAAAAAAGGGGACATTGAGAATTCAAGCAGAGGTAGATGAGCAATTTAATAGAGGAGTTGTCCATAGTACACTCTTGACAGACATCTCTGAGAGTAACATTCTTCCCAAGGTCTGGACAGTGAGGGCCCCTGTGTGATACCAAAGGACAAAATAATTTGATCAGGGTTTCAATCACTCACCCCTCTCCACTACCACCAATCAACTCTTCCTGATTTGGGCTCAGTCACTCAGACATCTTCAACGAATAGTTGCTGAAATCTTCTTCCAGACTAAGTATAGAGGTTAAAATAGTACCTAATGTTGAAATAGTTGCAGAGTGAGTAGACAGGGTGTTTCTCCCTCCACCCTAGTAAAGGAGAAGTAAAAGTGGTCCCTGCACCCTCATGTTAGGCAACTAAGTGGGAGGCACTTTATTAATAGCTGGAGAAGCAGCCAGGTGGAGCACTCTGATTTCCCCTCCCTCAACAGAAACCAGAGATGCACTGTGGGAGGAGAGGAAGGAGAATGGGAGGGAGATGGGAAGGAAGAGGAAAAGGGAGCAAGAGGAGCTGCCTTTCCCATGAGTACATACACAAGAGAAAAAGGACTCACTTCAATGTAAGTGGTAAGTGTCTGGCACAATCTTGAGCAATGTCCTGATTCTCAAACATCAATAACACTTTTATCTATAAAAGCAAAATACACCAAGACAGAATCCGTTACACACAATTTTTAAGACCTAAAGCTTTAATAACAAGTGAACTATATGGCAGAACACAAGTAAAATTTTTACTTGCTTATTTTTTGTTGATGTTGGCTCTTTAGTTCTTCATTATGTAAATATAGAGACTATAATATTCAGATAAGCAGGTATAGACCAACAAACCATTTTTTATTGAGTTCACCAAATATCACTGGGAGTATATTGCCATTATGTTGAAAGTACCACTGGGGTAGTTCTGTGTATTGATGGTGTAACAAGTCTGTTAAAGCTGCTTGAATTTGATGGGATAAAATATGGAATGGTTTTATTTTTTTCCACTTACTACACGAAACCTTGCTCAGTTTAATTTCCCTATTCTCTAATGTGACACTATCTTAGGCACATTTCAGAACTTTAGAGTTACTTCTGTCTATTAAAAATACTTTAATTGTAAAAATGTATTTATATATCTAACTTAAATCTAAATTATTGGTCTCTACTCTCAGCTCTAATACTAGCCAAGATTGTGGCTCAAAGGATATGATAGCTTCTTGGACGTTGTAAGGCTTTTAACATGTTTCTATAATGGTAAAGTGATCTATATAATTTATGAAAATGTCAGCATTGCTAATTCTTTTAAAGCCCCATAGTTCTTAAGTTATCTGACACAGCAGGATTATCACTCTTTAGACTTCAGAGTGGTTTTCATTTGATATCTTGGCACTCCGTGGAAGAATGTTGGTCTCTGGGGATAGTAAGAAAAAGATGTTCCCCAAAGAAACCCTTAACAAAGAGAGACCTTAATGTGAGGTCTATGGAATTTGAAAAGTTATGAGGGGTAGTATTCCATAGTGAAACAAATGTGATACTTGGTATCATACACCCATATTCTAGATTCATTTTTTTAAAAGAATCCATATACCCATATTCTAGATTCACTTTTTTTAAAACCTTGTTTTATCCATGAGGATAAAACAAAGAAGATGTAGTACAGAAATGATTTCAAATTCTTTTTAGGCACAGAATTCTTCTTCCTTCCCTTTCCTTCCCTCTTCTTGCGTCTGGGCTTTCCTTACTTGGTCTGGAGTGATCAATTGATTGGAGATATAAAATGAGAAACTAGGATATAAATATGTTTGACTATGGGGAAATTTCAAAAAGGAGGGAGCGAGGGAGAGAGAGGGGGAAAAATAATTATGTGCAAATTCAGAGAGAGGTGAGATTTCAGGACTCTCTAATTTATTAATGGCATTGGAATCCCAAATTTCATTTCATTTCTTTTTTTCCTTCTTTTTCCTATAGCTTTAGAGGGTAAAAATGGTTTTTGGTTACATGAATACATAGTGGCAAATAAGTCTGGGATTAAAGTGCACCCACCGACCCCACCTGTGTACATTGCCCACAACAGGTGTTTTTTCATTTCTCTCCAATTTCCCACCCTCCCTCTTCTGAGTCTCCAGTGTCCATTATACCCCTTTCTGTGCCTTTGCAGTTCTTAGTTTAGCTCTTATTTATAAGTGAGAACATGTGGTATTTGATTTTCCATTCATGCATTACTTCACTTAGGATGATGGTCTCTAATTCCATTCAAGTTGCTGCAAAATATATTATTCTATTATTTTTTTATGGTTGAATAGTATTTCATAGTATACATATACCACATTTTCATTATCCACTGATAAGTTAATGTACATTTAGGTTGATTCCACATCTTTGCAGTTGTGACTTTGCTGCAATAAACATGCAAGTGCAGATGTCTCTTTTAGATAATGACCTATGTTCCTTTGAGTTCCTAATAGTCACACCTAATAGTGGCATTGCTGGTTCAAATGGTAGATCTACTTTTAGTTCTTTGAGAAATCTCCATACTGATATACACAGAGGTTACATTAATTTACACTATTACCAACAGTATATAAGTGTTCCCTTTTCACCACATCTGCACCAACCTCTATTGTTTTTTGATTTTTTTAGTAACAGTCATTCTGAATGTTATAAGGTGGTGTCTCATTGTGTTTTTCATTTGCATTTTCTGATGATTAGTCAGGTTGAACATTTTTTCCATATATTTGTTGGTCATTTGCATATCTTCTTTTGAGAAATGACTGTTCATGTTGTTTGCCCACTTTTTTTAAAATTGGAAAATATAGTTTATTTAGAAAGGAGATGGGGTGGGAGGAGTCCACCTCCTCTAGTTTAGGGAGGAGGCCAAAACTTAAAGAAAGCGTGGTGGCTAGAGCTTTACAAAAGCACAGCTGTTTGCCTACTTTTTAATGAGGTTAGTTCCTTCTTGATGATTTGTTCGAGTTCTTTGTAGATGCTGGATGTTAGTCCTTTGTCAGATGTGTAGTTTGTAAATATCTTCTTCCATTCTGTAGGTTGCCTATTTATGCTGTTGATAATTATCTTGCTGTGCAGAAGCTTTTTAGTTTAATTAAGTCCCACTTGTTTATTTTTGTTTTTGTTGTATTGGCTTTTAGAGTCTTAGTCATAAATTCTTTGCCTTGGCCAATGCCCAAGAGAGTTTTCACTGAGTTTTCTTTTAGGATTTTTATGGTTCCAGGTCTGACATTAAAATCTTTTATCTATCATGAGTTTATTTTTTTATATAGTGAGAGAAAGGTATCAAGTTTCATTTGTAGGCATATAGTTATTCAATTTTTCCAGCACCATTTGTTGAATAGGGTGTCTTTTGCCCAGTGTATTTTTTTTTTAAGATCAGTTGGTTGTAGGTATTTGGGTTTATTTCTGAATTTTCTATTCTGTTCCATTGGTTCATGTGTCTGCTCTTGTACCAGTACCATACTGTTTTGATTACCTTTCTTTATGCGTTTTGGGTGCCTTGGATTCTGTGATATGTTCTGCATGCTTCAAATACACACAAGTATAGATAGATAGATGATAGATAGATAGATAGATAGATAGATAGATAGATAGCTACTAGCTAGCTAGCGAATTAAAGATGTAAATTTTTCTTCTTCTTTGAAGTGAATTTTTTTAACTTTGAAACAAAGGGAATTGTGATACACATGGAGGCTTAAATGAGAGAAAAGTGATCACAGAATTCAGTCTAAAACATTTGTTATACATTTCAGTATCTATAGAGTATCTTTAAAATGTGTATATTCTTTGACTTATAAATTCTGTTTCCAAAGATGTTTCTTAAATGAATGAACAAAGAATAGGAATACTTCTGCACAGATGATTTCACATAGCATTATTTATAATTACAAAAATGGAAACATCAGCTGGGCTCAGTGGCTCAGTCTGTAATCCTGTGCCTTTGGGAGGCTGAGGTGAGTGGATTGCCTGAGCCTGCGGGTCTGAGACCTGCCTGGGCAGGCGAGATCTCATCTCTACAATAAAATCAAAAAATTAGCTGGGCGTGGTAGCGCGCTCCTGTAATTCCGGCTCTCGGAAGGCTGAGGCGGAAGGATCGCCGGAGCCCAGCAGGTCGAGGCTGCGGTGGCCGGGAGCGGCCACTGCACTCCAGTCTGGGCGACCGAGTGAGACTCCAACTCAAAAAAAAAAAAAAAAAAAAGGGGAAACATCGAAGAGCAGGCTAACAGTTACTAAAGAATGGCACAGTCATGTAATGATCAATTGTATGACCATTTTTAATGTTTTCTAAGAAGCTTTAATACAGGCTGTCACCTTACACCACTCCAGGAGTCATACTATAATCAATTTGAAATATGTCCTCTAGATTTGTGCAGTGTCTAGCCTGTACTTGTGTATTCAATATCCTGGGTTAATGACAAATTAATATTAAACCAGGTTTGACATCAAATTACTGTTGAGTAAAAACGAAGCATTATATAACACCATACTTTGTTATAATCCCAAATATATGTTACAGATTTCAATGAATATATAGATAAGTATTTATTTAGAAATATTACAGAGTTAACTGCCACCTTGTTATAAATTATCTTGGGGTGTTGGAATTATAAGCAATTTATACAGTTTTTGAGTATTTTCTGTTTTTGTAATGAGTACATATCACTGTTGAAATTTAAAAAATGATAATTTTAATGCTTCCATCTATAATCTGTTAAAATAAATACCACACACTGGGTTTATAAACAACAAACTCCTCTATTATATCTCCCACCTAATGTGCTCAAGTACCACCTTCATGGCAACTCTGTGGCTATGCTTCCTACTAAACATTCAATTAGTAGTTTTTTTTCTGTAGCTTGATATAGGTACCATTTAAGAGATTCTCTAAAATTATGGGTTTTTAAAGTGGAATCTGATCTTCTAATGAAGATCTGACTAGCCTCTAATATATTGAGAAATAGCCTCATGTTTGCTAATATATAATTTTGATTTTACAAACTCCTAAACTATACTAAAAAAGGATATTCCAGGAGTTTTCTAAATCAATAATAGGCTTTGATTTTTCCAGACCAGAAATGGCTTTAACCTCTACTGATTTCCCATTTACAAACTGATGATTCGTAAGATTGTCTAAATGGCCTGTAGGGATATGGTAAAGATTAGTGTAATTTAGACTAACAGAAAATATCGACGTCAACTATGGTGTAAACTGACAAACAAAGTGGTAAATTTCTTTAACGCCTTCATAGAAAGGGGGATATTAAAAGGGGGGTATGGACCCTTGTTTAAATATTGCCTACAGAAAAGTCCTGTTATGGGGAAAACAAGCTTAGCTAACACAGTGAACACATGCATATCTTCTCTTCAACATGTCATAATTTCCCAGTGAGTTTTAGAGAGGGCTACAAGGAAGCTCATAGAACCTGAACTATGTGATAGACTCTTTTTTTTTTTTTTTGAGTTGGAGTCTCACTCTGTCGCCCAGACTGGAGTGCAGTGGCCACTCCTGACCACCGCAGCCTCGACCTGCTGGGCTCTGGCGATCCTTCCACCTCAGCCTTCCAAGTAGCTGGAATTACAGGTGCGCACTACCACGCCCTGCTAATTTTTTGATTTTATTGTAGAGTTGAGGTCTCGCCTGCCCAGGCAGGTCTCGAACCCGCGGGCTCAGGCAATCCACTCACCTCAGCCTCCCAAAGGCACAGGATTACAGGCTGAGCCACCGAGCCCGGCTTGTGATAGCCTCTTATTCCCTCCTATGCTTTTTATAAACCCTGAGAATGTCTGTGGTCTGGGGGAGTTAATCAATTAGAACATAATTCCAGCAGGCCAGTGGTCATAATGTGGGTCCACATCCAAGCACCATGCTGATATCAGAAGCATGCATTCTTATTGTTAATTTGGTCTTTCACTTTAAAAACTAATGCTGATAATCAAAGAAATACTCTCCATCTATTATTGTGTTCTGTTCTGTGTGCCCAGTCATTTTCGTGCTCTACATACATTATTTATAATTTCCAAAAAACTATTAAGTAGATTTTCTTATCTCCATTATGTAGAAGAGAAAACTGAGGTGCAAAAAATTTAATTAATTTACCCAGGCCTACTCAGTTAGCAGTGGCTGTCCCAGCTTTCAAATGTAGATTAAAGCACAAATTGTACCCTTTATACTTTGATGTCTTTTTTTGTTATTAATTATAAGGCTGGGATCCTCAGCATTAATGAAAATCAGTGTCTTATCTAGAAAGCAACTAATATATGGTCAATAGCTTTATTTCTGTTTGGGGATAATATAGCATATTATTTATTTCCAGTAGCTTTGATAATTTGTTATTTTTAAAGTGGATTGTATTTGTTATCTATTTCTGTGCAACAAATTGCCTCTAAAACGTAGGAGCTTCAAACGTTATAAACTCGCAATTTCTGTGCATCGGCTTAGTTGGGTGCCTCTGAGTCATGAAGTTGCAGTAAAGCTGCCACATTGGGAATGTGGCCTATCTGAAGACTCAACTCTATGAGGAGTGGGGAGAAGATCTGCTCCCAATTTAATTTATGTAGTCCTTTACCAGGTAAGGTCATGTCATGGCAGCTGGTTTCACCCAAGGTAAATGACCCCCAAAAAGAACAAGAGAGAACATTCAAGACAATCTGAAAAGTAATATCCCACTTTTTCTGTTGTTTTCTGCTCAGTAAATGTGAGTCAATAAACCCAGATTATACTTAAAAAGAGAAGATTACACAGAAAAATACGTAACAGACTTTGTGATTATCTTAGAAAATTCTAAATACATGGTTTAACATCATTGTTCTGAAAATAGATTATGATACATACTCACAGTTTTCTACAATTTCAGAATTTTTATAGTCAGAACATTAGTATCAATTAAAAGAATGCCAACTTAATGTGGATTAAACATAAGTAGAAAGTATATTGACTCCGTTAACTCAAAAGTCTATATAATGAGTTCACCATCTGACAGACAATTGAGTGAATATTAGTAGGATTTCATTTGTTGCTCCCCTTCTTGGTTTTTCTTTCTTCTTGTGACTTTATCTTCTGGTGGGCCTACTTAATATCATGTAAATATCAACTCTAGAAACTCAGTGGGACATGATATATAGTGGTCACTATCTCTTTGTAGAGAGTCCTAACAAACACTTCCATTAAATTCCATGCTCATTTCTGGATAGAAAAACAATATTCTCCAAATGTTTAGAACTATGTCATGTGCCTTCCCTGGTGTGAAGGTGTGATTACTCCTATATGAATCATGTGAATCAAGAGTGATAGGGAGATTTGACTCCCCTCCCTGCAAAAAAAGAGATTACAGGAAGAAAGGTCATATTATGGGTCAATGAAAATAAAAATAAACAAATAAATAAAAATAACCACAGTGTTATAGACTGAATTGTGTACCTCCCAAACTCATATGCTGAAAATCCAATCCTCAGTGTAACCACTTGGAAAAAAAAGAGCTTTGATGGAAATAATTAAGGGTGAAGCCCGAATCTAATAGGGCTGAAGAAGAGACACCATAACTCTGTATCACTCAGCATGCACACACACAGAGGAAAGGACATGTGAAGACACAGCCACCTGCATGCTAGGAAGAGAGCCCTCACTGAAAATTGAAATTACCAGCACCTTGACTATGAACTTTTAACCTCCAGAACTGAGGAAATAAATTTCTGCTAAGTCACCCAGCCTGTGGTATTCTATTTTGCATCCCAAGCAGACTAATGCAAACAACAAAACAGATGTCTATATGTTTGCAGCATCTTTTTTGTACTATATAGAAAAGTACATTACAAATTTTGTTTTAATACTTATAGTCCATTGACATTTATGATTTATAAGAATATTTTTCTGCTCTATATAACATCTTGTGTTCAGTAACAAATTACCCTAAACTGGGTGCAATGAAAGGATAGAAATGTATTCTTTCACAGTTCAGGAGATCAGAAGTCCAAAGTCAAAGTTTTGGTAAGGTTGGTTCCCTGTGGAGACTGGGGGAAAATTTGTTGCATGCATCTTTCCTATCTCCGGTGGTTGCCTTGGCGTTTCTCAGCTGGAAGATGCATCACTCCAATCTATGCCTCCATGATCGCATGGTCTTCTTTCTTCATTGTGCCTCCTATGTCCTCTCTTCAGTTAATGGATTAGTGTCCATCTTGATCCAATATGAGCTCATTTTAACTTGGCTATAGCTGCAAAGACCCTTTCCCCAAATAAGGCTTAATTCACAGGTACCAAGGTTATGACTTCAACATATCTTATGGGGGGAATGCAATTCAACCTACACTATTTTATGATTCATTGAAATAATGCATTAAAATGGAAAGAGTTTTCTCCCAGCTCCCAGCATTTCACTTGATTGTTTTTATGAATAGATAAGAATAATTTGTTAAAAGAAGGTTAAAAATCATAATTTTAGCATGACTTCCACAGTGCTAATACAGCATTTTATGAATAACTCTCACATTGCCATGAAATTGTTATTAGAAATGTGCTCTCTACATAAACTGCTAATTTTATTTATTCCCTTTCTAAATCATACTTATCAAATGATATTTTTATCTACCATTGCACAGTCTGCAAGTTGGGTAAGGTGTTACATGTTTAATATCACTCCACTGTGCTGAAGAAACCTGTTTAAACAAATCACAAAGCTATGACACAGGACAGAACACTGAGGCAAAACATTTTCAGCTTCTTCCATTTAAAGTCATGCTGGCATTTACAAATACAGGAAAACTACAGGTTGTTCTATGTGTTAGGTCATTATTCTTCCACAAGCCTTCCAAGTCTTATTCCAGATAAAAACCTCTGTGATGCCAGCATCTACACTGACATTGCACCTGCATATGTTGCAGTTCTCTGCCTGCTCTTATTTGGCAGCTGGGCTAGAACTGATAATTTGTGTGTTTTGCCATTTTTCCGTCAACAAGATAAAGAGTTTCTTATACTATTTATTCTAGTTCTGTAAATTTGGAATACATTTTCAATGTGTGAAATTAAAATATTTTTGTTTGGTCACTTAAAATGCGAGAGCAAGTTTCAAAAGTTTTATACAAAAGAGAATAGTAGATATTACCCAATAATATGATTATTGCCTTTTTTGGATTTTTTTATTTCCCCATTCTTTTAGCCTGAGTATCCTAGAAGACAGAGTCTGAAATAAAGCTTATGTACTAATGCTCTTTGGTGGGGATGGGGTCGCTATGTACATGGGCAGGACGAGTGAAGGAACAAAGGGAAATGAGACAGAAAAGGAGTAGGGACATGACTCCAGCTGTCTGTGATTTCACAAGGTAATGCAATCAGCTGTACAATCATACAGAATATCTCTGAAAAAGCCTCATATAACATATCTCTGGAAAAGCACTGAGGTGGGGAAGGGCATGGAATAGAAGCAGGAGTAATTTGTCTGATAGCTCAACTGTCTCTCACTGGTCAAGGTCCACTCCTGGGGCATAAACCCACCTACATTCTTAGATTGTACTACCCACCTCTTCCACACAGTCAACAGAGAAGCCACAGTTTCCCCAGCTCCTGTCTGGTCAGGGGTTACAAACAGTGCTCCCTACTTACCATTTAGAGCCTTCTAGATCTGTAGAGGTAATGCAGTAATGGGATTTTATCACCCAAGAAATCATGTTATTCAAACCTGGGACTCTTCAGGCCAAGAACAAGGGCAGATAGTTGAAGTCTAGAGAGTAGGAGTCAGAGGAGCCCACATAAATTTATGGGTAGCACATAAATTGAATCTGTTGAACCCACACAAAGCTTTGGATATTCTGACCTGTGAAAGAATCACTAATTTTTACAGCTGGATTTATCTTTGAAGATCATTTTTTCCCAATGTGACTTTAAAAACATAAGAAGATATTTCCACTTACAGTTAAGAAGGAGTAACAGGAATAGCATTTACTCTCTCATCAGAAACAACTTTCACTCAAAAGAGAAAACATTATGTATCTATCTGTGTGAGTGTATACAGTTGTCAAGACACTAGACATCAGACAATGAAAGATAGTGATTCCTGAGAGATAGTAAACAAAACACAGGAACCTTATGAATGCCAGCACTTACTTCCTTATGATAGTTTCCCAGTCAAAGGGGAGCGATCTAGTGGAATCTCAGTAGACTTCCTGTGTGAGGAGATAGAACTGAGCATGTAGATAGACCGAAGCAGTTACAGTATGAAGGACTGATTACCAGAGAGAGGAAAGCAACAAAGAGAGAAAATTCTAGAAGTCTGTACTAGATACCCCTTGAGTTATGCAGCTGAATACTGACTAACATGTATGCAAAGAGGCTACCCTAGGCTGAGGAACAAACCACCTGATATTATTAAAAATAACAGTGCCTAGCACTCATGCAGAAATGGGAGAAGAGCTTGTTACCACCAATCAGATTAGAGAATCCCACGATTTAAAGGGGATTGAGTATAGTACAGAAAAGAAACTTGCCTGAGTAGTGGGATTAAATAGTAGTAGACTAAGCAGTACTCTGATTCTGCTTAACAAATTATAAAAGCAAGACTCCTCCGAAAGAAACCTAAGTAACTTAACTTCATAAACAAGTCTCAAGGATATTTACATAAAAACAAAAATATATAACACTCAATGAAGTAAAATTCACAGTGACTAGCAAAAAAACTTTGCAACTATTATAGGCTTGCAAAGAAGTATGAAGATATGAGCCACATCCAGGAGAAAAAGTAATCAAATGAAATGGTGCTAGAACTAACATAGAAGATAAAGTTGGCAAACAAGGGCACTAATACAATTATTATAGCCAGCTTGCATATGTTCAAAGAGTTAAGTAGAAACATAAAAGATGTAAAATAATCCCAACTTGAAATTTTAAATAAAAACTTTGATATGTGAGAGGAAGATTACAAACTGGATGGAATTAAGCAATTTAGAAATCATAGCAGGAAATATTAGTGAACTTGAAGACATAGCAAAAGAAACTGTACAAAATGGAACCTTTAACAAAGAGAATAATTGTAATTTTTAAAAATAATGAGAAAATCAGTAATCTTTGACACAATTTATGGAAGCCTACTAATATGAAATTAGAGTCTCTGGAGAAGAGTCCACTATTGGAAGAAAAAGGAATTGAAAAGTTTCTGGAACCTTCAGATACAGAAGTTCTGTGAATCCCAAGCACAAGAAACATAAAGAAAACTACACCAGGGCACATTATAATCACATTCCTCAAGACTTGCTAAAAAACTAAATCTTATAAGAAACCAGAAAAACATTATACACAGAGAGTCAAAAATAAGGATAACAGCAGACCTCTCTAACATAGCAATAATAAAAATGGAAGTGAGACAAGGGTCGAACAACATCTTTCAATACTAAAGGACAAAATGTTTTCAAATTATTATTATTCTGCATCCAGCAAATACCTTTCAAAAAGCAAGGTGAAACAAATACTGTCTAACATGTAACAGATGAAATAAATTATTAAAAGCAGATGTGTGCCAGGCTCGGTGGCTCAGCCTGTAATCCTCTGCCTTTGGGAGGCTGAGGTGAGTGGATTGCCTGAGCCCGCAGGTTCGAGACCCGCCTGGCCAGCAAGACCTCATCTCTACAAAAAATCAAAAAATCAGCCGGGTGTGGTAGCACATGCCTGTAATTCCGGCTACTCGGAAGGCTGAGGTGGAAGGGTTGCTGGAGCCCAGCAGGTCGAGGCTGCGGTGGCCGGGATTGGCCACTACACTCCAGTCTGGGCGACAAAGTGAGACTCCAACTCAAAAAAAAAGCAGATGTGAAATACAAGAAATGTTAGAGTTCTTCAAAGAGAATGAACATTATACCAGATGAAAATATGAATCTATACAATAAATGAGAAGCATTGGAAATAGTATCATAGATAAATATATATGGCTTATATGACTTTTATTTATGACTGAAACTTTAGAACATATAATTGACTTTAAAAATAGTAGCAGTATATTGTAGGCTTTATAACATGTTAACATAAAATGTGTGACTAAGTATTATAAGATTCTTACATCATAGGTAAAAAGAATGGGAACAGTGTCACTTAAAATTAGATGGTTATAAGGTAAAGATGCTCACTTGATTCTCAAGAAACCAGTGACATATCAAAAAGGCTAAGTAATAAGCAAAGATAGGAGATAAAATGGAATTGTAAAACAGCATTTAATTCAATTTAAAAGGTGGCAGAAAAAGAGGTAAAAGTAAATGAATAAAAGATGGAAAAATAGGCAACCACTTCAGGTCCCCTCCTACTGTGGAAATAAATCCTGTTTTCTCAAAAGAAAAAAAAAAAAAAGCAAAAATGAAAACAAATAGTAAGATGATAAATTTAAACATAACCATTTCAATAAACACATTAAATGTAAATGGCCTAAATACTCTGAGTAAGTGGTAGATACTGTCAGGTTGGATAGAGAGACAAGATTCTCCTAAATACTGACTATTGAAGTACAGTTAAATAATAAATACATAAACAGGTTTAACATAAGTCTTTTAAGGATTGAAAAAGATATACCATGCTAATTTTTTAAAAGAAAGCTAGACTGTCTATCAATATTACACAAAGTAGATTTCTGAATAATACATTGCCAGATATTAAAATGTTCATTTCATAATGACAAAAAAGCTAACTCAAAGGAATTTAACAATACATATCTGATAGAATCTATAGAAAGTGACTTGAATGTTAAATGAATTTATTATGCTTGCAGGATACAAAATCAATATACAAAATCGATTTTACTATACCAATAATCAATATTCAGAAAAAATTGAAAGAACACTGTATTTACAATAACATCAAAACACAGGTACATAAGTATAAACTCAACAAAAGTTGTTCAAGATTTCTATATGAAAACTATAAAACACTGCTGAGAGAAGTTAAAGCATGCCTAAATAGAAATAAACCATGTCCATGCATTGGAAAACTCTTTTTCTGTGTGTGTGTCTCTCTCTCTGTTTCTCTCTCTCTCTCTCTCTCTCTTTCCTCTTTCTCTCTCTCTCTATATATGCACATATATATATATATATACATATAGATTCATACGTCTCTATGTATAAAATATATATATATGTGTTGTATGTGTATGAAATTCCTATATGTGTATTATTCAATGAAATCCTTATCAAAATCTGAAGAGGCTTTTTAAAACTAAAACCAACAAACTGATTCTAAAATTCATAATGAAATACAAAGAAACTAAATTGCCAAAATGACTTTGACAGAAAACAAACTTGGAGAACTAACACAATTTGGTTTTAAGATTTGTTATAAAACTATAGTAATAAAAAATATTTGGACATATATGGACATAATTTTGACAATGGTTAAGAGGCAATTCAGTTCAGAAAGAATAGTTTTTAAACAAATGTTGCTAAAACAATTGAATATCTGTATGAAAAAAGTACTTCAGTCTCTATCTTGCACCATATAAAAATTAGTACACAATGAATCATAACCTAAACTGTAAAGTTAAAAATTGTAAAACATATAGAAGTAAATGTAAAAGAAAATATTTACAATCTTGGGTTAGGTGATAATCTTTAGATTTTTAGATATGGCACCAAAAACATGCTTCAAAAATAAGTTGGACTTTATCAAAATTAAAATCTGCTCATGACACAGTTAAAGAATGTAAAAGTGAGCCATAGAATGGAGAAAATGTTTGCAAATTATGTATGTAATAAGATATTTGTATCCCAGATTGACTAAGGACTGTCAAAATTCAACAGTGAGAGAAAAATACAATCAAAATAAAAACGGGTCAAAAAATTTGAACACTTTACCGAAGAAGACATACTTATGGGCAATAAGTTTTTGAAAAGATGTTCAACATTATTAATCAACAGGAAAATGAAACTAAAACCACAATTAGATGTCTGTTAGTATAGTTGAAATTAAAAAGACTGATAATTCTAGATGTTGGCAATGAAGTAGAGGAACTAGAACTCTCATAAACTGGAGGAAATGTAAAATGACACTACTTTGGAAGAGTTTGACAGTTTCTTAAACCATTTAACATCTGCCTACAATATGATCCAGTTGCTATACTCCTTAGTATTTTTTCATGGTTAATGAAAGTATATGTCCACACAAGGAATTGTACACAAATACCCACAGCAATTTTATCTGTAGTGTCAAAGAATGGTAATAACCCAAATGTCCATCAGCTGGTGAATGGATTAGCAAATTGTGGTATGTCCATGTAATGAAATGCTTCTTAACAGTAAAAGAATGAGCTACTGTTACTTGCTACAATAATTTTCTAAGTGACAAAATCCAGACAAGAAACAATACATACTGAATAAGGCAAGTTATATAAAATTCTAGGATATGTTAACTAATCTATAGAGACAGAAAACACATTAGTGGTTTCCTGGAGATGGAAGAGAGATAGGAAAAGTTGAGTGAGAGTGATTACAAGGACACTTTGGAGTTTGTGGACATGTTCATACTTTGATTGTGGTGCTGGTGCTTGGTGTGTAAATATGTCAAAACTTATCAAATTGAGTACTTTAAAAAATGTACAGTATATCGTATATTGTTTTTAAAAAAGGAGATTGAAGAAAAAGTTCTCACAGGGAGTTATATTTAGAACTGATAAAGTCATATTTATTTGAAAATCACAGTGGTTATTAGAGCTAGTGTAATGCATATATGTGATCTATAATGCTTTAAAGTCCTGTCCTACTTTTTCCAAAATTAATGAAGCATAATTGCAGTTATTATCCATGTGGTGTGTGAAAGACTTAGAGTCCAGATGATGAAGGGGTCTTCATAGCCAGAGTTACATTATTTCCTATCATGGACTCCTAATATAACAATGGAAGTGGGTTGATTATTTATAAAATACTCCATTTATAGTAATTCTCACTTCACCTTGTATTTGGAGTTTCTTGGGCTTTAGTCTATGTCAGAATCACTTGGAGGCTTACTTAACACAGGTAACTAGCTGGGCCTCATCCCTGGAGCTTCTGATTGATTAGGTCTGGGATATAACTTAGGACCCAGGTTACTATCAAGTTTACAGGTGCTGTTGATGTTGCTGGAAGAGGGACCACTGAGATAAATGCCCTAGATCGAAAGGAAAATAAATTATTCATGCAGATGAATTTCAATTATTCAATGATCCGATTTGAATTTCAGTATGCCCAGGTAGCAGAAAGCAAGCTAGTGTCTGGGTAGCCCAGTGGAAACACCCTTGCTAGATGCTCATGTCTTTCTCCCCATTTCCTGCATCTATTCGGGTTATATGAACTTGTTTTGCAGCAGTCACAATTATTGTTCACTTTTTGGTTTAAAAATGTTTAATGTTAAATATAGCACTGTTTATACTTGGATCCCCGCAGAACCAGTGCTGATCACTGTTCATTTATAAGTTCAATATAGTGATTTTTTTTAATGTGCCTTCTCTGCATCACACCCTGTCTTGGACACTGGGGATGCAGTGCTAAGCAACTTAAGCATGGTATTTTCTTTTAGGAACTATCTGTCTATTGGGAAAATTGTCATTATACCAATTATCACTCAAATATAAAGGCACAATTATGACAAAATTATGACATATATTATTGATGATCAGCACAGGCATGTTTACATTTTTTAAAAAACTTATTTCTATTTTAGTCGTGTACTGCATAATGACTTTTTGGTCAATCATGAACCACAAATACAACAGTGCTCCCATAAGATTATAATACTACATATTTACTGTACCTTTTCTATGTTTAGATATACATATACTTACATTGTAAGTACAATTGCCTAGAGTATTCAGTACAGTAATATACTGTACAGGTTTGTAGCCTGAGCGCAACAGGCTAGACCATACAGCCTAGGTGTATAGTAGGCTGTATCATCTAGGTGTGTGTAAGTACACTCTATAATGTTCACACAATGACAAAATCACCTAACAAAGCATTTCTTAAAACATATCATCTTCGTTAAGCAAGGCATGACTGTGCTTCACTGGATATTAGTATGTGCATCCAATTTCTTTTTCTTTTTTTTTTTTTTTGAGTTGGGGTCTCACTCTGTCACCCAGACTGGAGTGCAGTGGCCGCTCCCGGCCACCGCAGCCTCGACCTGCTGGGCTCTGGCGATCCTTCCACCTCAGCCTTCCAAGTAGCTGGAACTACAGGCACGCGCTACCATGCCCAACTAGTTTTTTTATTTATTTTAGAGATGAGGGCTCACCAAGTTGCCCAGGCAGGTCTCGAACCCGCGGGCTCAGGCAATTCACTCACCTCAGCCTCCCAAGGCGTGGGATTACAGGCTGAGCCACTGAGCCCAGCTGTGCATCCAATTTCAATGACAATTTCTCTCTCCCTTCCTTCCTTCCTTCCTTCCTTCCTTCCTTCCTTCCTTCCTTCCTTCCTTCCTTCACTCCCTCCCTCACTCTCCCACTCCCTTTCTCTCTTTTCTCCCCCCCCACCCCCGCGCTTTCTTTTTCTGCTTCTCTTTGTCTTTGCTTATTGTTGAGACAGGGTCTCACTCTGTAGCACAACCTGGAGTGCAGTGGCATGATACTGGTTCATTGTAGCCTCCACCCTCTGTACTCAAGTGAGCCACTTATGAAATAGGTGACTGAGGCCTCCCAAATGGCTGGGATTACAGGCATGTGCCATCACACCTGGCTAATTTTGTTTTAATTTTTGTAGAGACAAGGTCTTACTATATTACCCAGGCTGGTCTCAAACTCCTGGGCTCAAGCAATCCTCTTGCCTTCCAAAGTGCTGGGTCTGCAGATGTGAGCCACCGTGCTTGGCCTTAATGACAATTTATGATATACTTTTGACAAGGCAATTCTAATAGACAATTTTAATGATTACCCCACTGTTTCCCATTTAAGCTTTCACTGCTTAGATTTTTCTCTTTGTATTTGTGCTTTCTCTCTCTTTTAATTTATGTTAATTTCTGTTATTACTTTTCCTGTTTTAAAAAATCATGGTATCAGTCATTAAATGTTTATCTTTTATCCATCTAATTTAATCTCAACTGAAATAGTCATCTTGTCTAAGTTATTACGATAATTTTGGGAAAAAGATTTTCTGTACCTCATCAAATTACCATTTCTTGTGCAAGACAAGTGCTTCATATAATACTTTTAAGTGGGTTCTCGATAAATGCATTTCCATTGTTTTCCAAATATTTTTTTTATTCTTTCACACACAGTAAGATTGTGTTTTTGTGAATGATAAATTCCAGAATTTTCTTGAAACTTGAATTTTATGCATAGTACCATGTTTGCACAGCCTAAATATCATTTTCAGAGAGAATAATATGTTTCTTTTCCATTCATCTCACCTTTTAAACTTTTATTAAAAGCTTTCCTGCACTGCAGTTTTCACACTGAAAGGAAGTTTTTAATTTCTTTGTGAAAGTTATTGTGCTTTAGTGATGATGAACAGAGAAAAGATTCTGCTGAAAGATAGATGGTGAGCAACTGGTTAACTCAGTGTGTTTTCTCTTTTCTTGTGTCTTGGTACAAATGGGACATTATAATAGTCTGAGATTTGAGAGGACCAAAATCTCAGTGCTCATCACTATGGCAAAACATTGACTGGAAATCTTAAGGCTATTCTTCATTGTCAGCTAAGTGGTTCACCAGATCACAGAAAGTATATGAGACTCAAACTTGTTACCAAGCAAAATTTCAAAAACTCCAAGTTAAGAATGACAGGCTCGCTTGCAAATTGTTCATTCTGAGTTTCAGCATTCATAAAATATTTAGTAGCTAGTGATTATCCATCTCTAGATGAATAGCCGGTGTCTACACTTCTTGTTCCTTGATTATAGTAAACCATATGAAATCATGGACCTCAAGATCCTATGACATCATTTACTATTTGTTTATTGATATTGCACTGTCTTAGATCCTCATGCCATTCATTTATTTAGCCATTTTAAAACTCTGCTACAGACTTAGAATTTTGTCAACCTGTTGGTAAGCAAGATAGGTGCTCTATTCACTTAAATACCCTACAGTTTAGTTGAGGAGAAAGAAAAGTAAACAGACTATTACAACAAAATATGAATATTGTTATGTCACAGGTAAGCTCAGAAAATTAAAGGATAAAGAAGGGTACAGCAAGTTTTTCTCTTGTTAAGCCACTACCATGATAAATTTCAATCCAGTAATTTTTCTTGTTGATTTTTTTCAAATGAACATGGACTATAAAATAACATCTGTAACGTGTCAAGCTAGTGAGCACCACTCAGCATCAGGTGCTCGAGAGCCCACAGTAAGCAGATATGTCAAGTTGAAGTTGAAGTTATTCTACTGTTCTAGTTGAAGTTATTATGGTTCCTGTTGGGACAACCATTGGAAAATTAATTACATGTGATAGATTTGAAATAGAAATTTAGTTGTGAGAAAAGTGTCTGTTTTAGGTAGAAAAATTTCAGAGCATAAAATATAGTTGCTAAGTGACAGTGTGATTCATATTCTGCAAATGATATGGCTGTAAATAAATTAGAAGTTAGTTTATTTAAAGTGTTTTCTCATTTTCTCTAATGATACTAAATTGGGACCTTCCAATGCTGTAGTGCAAATTTAAATCAGAACACATATCCTTAAATTCTGCAGTAGGGAGCTACCGATATCTGAGCTACTGATCCTGAGGACACAGTGGGATTTGATTTATTGAAACTTGAGCTAGGTTTTCCGATGCCTTCCTTTGTCTTACCTTGTTCCAAGAAGATGAAATTTTTAAAAAATGTATTTAATCAAAGTCCATAAGTTATGAAATGTATGGTTTCAAAGAAGGAAGGAGAATAATACAAGTAATAGGAACATCTGTCAATTTAAACCTACTTTCTCTTTCAATCAGGTGATGTGCCTGGTTAGGTGCAGACTGTCTCTTATCTCCTTGTACTGATAACACTAAATTCATTGTTCTGTACTTGGTAGACATTAAGTAAATATTTGGCAAGAATTATACAAATAATAACAATGAAGTCATTTTAATTTTAAATTAACTCAAATTCTGGGAAGATTTTGTAATAAAAACAAGTTGTAATATTTCCCCTTGTTCTAGTCTTTGTTCTTTAGGACATTTTATAAGCCCGGCTTGCCTATTCAGGATGACAATAGCATTGTTCTCAAAAGGCATGATTTTTAAAAATATCTTGAATCATATCAATTTGAAATAAACATGTTTTTAAAATTCTAATTTAATGTTCTCAGAAAATCTTGCTGCAATGGAAGTCACTTTCATATGTTCCTGTGAGAGTCAGGGGAGAGATTTGAATTTCTACTTGATTTCTTAATTCTATTCAATTTTCTATCCATGATGTCAAATTCATCTCTCACTTGTGACTTTCATGGAAAGATATGATAGCTCCACTAGCAGAAGAAAAAGCACTATATTTATAATTGTCAGTATTTTTATAGCAATACACTACTGGGTCATTGAATCATTTGTATTTTTGCAACTATAATTTAATTTTTCTTAAGAGCAATATGCAACTTTCTTTTTATGCATGTTTAACTATCTGACTTGGGGCTCTTTTGTTGCCTTTGAATTGTCAGTTATTTCAATACTGTGCTTTATTTTTATTCTATAAAGGCAGAAAACATTTCTTTTAAAAAAGTATGACTGTAAAAGGAAGTAACACCATATGAAAGTTATTGCTAAAATTAAGTGCTAAATGTCGTTTCTTAAAGCAGGGAGGGAAATGTACATTCGTTTCTAATTATGCTTTATCAGTAAATTAGAGAATACAAAAGAGTCTAAAATTAGGAGAAATCTACAAATGAATCAAAATTGCTTTTGAAAGGCACCCCAATCCCCAGTTTTTGTCAAATGATCAAAATACTTATTTTTCTTCTGTGTGAAATGTTACCTTATTCTATGTAGACTTCCTGACTGGCTGAGGATGAACTGGAAAACTCTTCTCTACTATATTTTTTCATGTCCACCTTAGCCTTAATATTATCTCTTGGTTATATATTTTATAGTTTCTCATATGCTCTTTTTAAATAATAAGTTCCTTATTAATCTAGTTATATATTTTTATTGCAGTCTTTGAAGAATATGTATACATTGCTGTATTATATTGAAAACTACTACTGCAGTGAGTAATCACTAATTTGTTCCAACAGCACATAAAAGCAAAAAGAGGAGAATTATTCATATTAATTAGAAGTTAAGTAATAACTCATTAATAGAAGATGAGTAAAGATAAAAATCTTGATTGATTTTTATAAATCTTTTCACTTTAGAGCAAGTTTGACTAAATTAATGGGTGTATTAAAGAAAATCTATTTTGTTTGATTATTTTCTATTGCTGTTTAATAAACCCTGTGAAATTCTAAAATGGTGAACTATAAATGAAAAATTAAACTACATTTCTGACTTTGTGTATGACTATGAACAAGTCAACTCTCAATTATTTTCAGGTGGGTAACAGTAAGCCTCTAGTGTTTTCTGAAGTTCAAAAGTAGTAGTCTCTCCAACAGTTTTGTTATTGTTGTTGTTGCTAAAAGACCACAAAATTAATATGCAAGGCTAGGTACAATGCCTTATTTCAGGTTACTGCATAGTGACTTTTTAAATTAAAAATACACTTAATGATGAGCATTTGATAGCTGTCATGAAGATGGGCATAACTTTCTGCATGTGTGTATAAGACCTATGTTTTGAACACACCTTTTCATTCTAACTTAACAGTTATCACATGAGAACAAAGAATTTCCATTTCTGTATCTTACCATTTAGAATTATTAAAGAGAAAGGTCAATAAACACAGAAAAATATAGTTCTCTGAGAAAAGCACCTCAGTACCGTCAGCAAGACATAAAATATTAAAGGATTTCTGCAATGAGAACTATATTGGGCGTTATGTTCTCAAATTAAGCCACAAAATGCCAAATATGTCATTTCAGTGGATGGCGTAGGAGTAAAGCATTAAATATACCAGAAAACATTATGAAGCTATATTCTTATATCTAAGTTAAAGTTATGCAAAAATAATCTATAAAAAATTTTCTCCTAAAACTGCAGTAACAATTTCCAATCTTATTTTATAATCTCCCACAGTTTTAGTTCCTTTAGTTTTTCTTTTTTCTTTTTTTTTGAGTTGGAGTCTCTGTCGCCCAGACTAGAGTACGCTCCTGGCCACCTCAGCCTCGACCTGCTGGGCTGCGGCGATCCTTCTGCCTCAGCCTTCCAAGTAGCCAGAAATACAGGCATGCGCTACCACGCCCGGCTGATTTTTTGATTTATTGTAGAGATGAGGTCTTGCTGCCCAGGCGGGTCTTGAACCCGCAGGCTCAGGCAATTCACTCACCTCAGCCTCCCAAAGGTGCGGGATTACAGGCTGAGCCATCGAGCCTGGCTTTTAGTTTTTCTTATAATATGTGTTTCATGGTTCCTTATTTTGTAATGCATGTCAGTTTTCAGATTCCACTGGATATACTTGCATTCCACTCCCTACTCCCACCTCATCATTTTTCCTGGTATAGTAGGCACATTACATTAGCAGAGATAAATTTTTCTTCTTTGGGATATTTTCTTGTTTTCAACATTGTGGACACAGACTCTTTTGAAATGTGGGTAAATCTTCTATAGATGAGTATTATATAAATACAAACCAAGCCAATATACAAATATAAATAATCTATTTATAGATAGGTTAATTATATCAGCCCAAATAAAAAGAAAATTTCTCCATACTTGGATTTGCCCATTGGCAAATAGATGTAAGAGGCTAGCCAAGATATTACTTAATTATTTTGGCATTGCTATTAAGAAACAGAACATAACAAAAATATTCAAGTTTCACCAGTTCTTTTACATATTCCTCTCTGGACACATATATAATTTTAAAAATTAACGCATAAGGATAAATTTGTGTCCTCCTCCCCAGATTTATCTTCTTCTTTGATCAGGGATAAAACAATTAGCTAGTACATTTTTTCATATAAATTTGCCAGTATTTTCAACATTTATAGAAGAATAATTTTATTAGTATTATTAACAAAAAGGCCTAGAGGGAAAACTGAAGTTCAAAAAATTGCTTTAAAAAAATCCCCCACCTCTGATGGAGTAATTTGTATCACACAACGCTTTCAATCAAAAACTACTATGAACTTTCCATCAAAAATGTTTAGCTTATTTAGGCATTAGAGAACAACAAAGAAAGCCAGTAGTAGAGCTATAGATCCAAAAAAGAAGGGAACTACACTAAAGAGAACTCCACTTTGTTACCGGCTTTTTCCAATTGAAGCATCTGCCATGTCATGGTGTAGGAAGCAGTCTAAGCAGAAAGTGGTTTGCTGGAATTATTGTCAAACCTTGGCATGAGGGGATAAAAATGTAGCAATTACCAAGGAAAGTCAAACTTAAAAGACCAAGATCTTAGAGAAGAGAAAATAGATTTGTAGAGAAGTGAGGCCAAAATTCTTGTCTTAAGGCATTTGTCAAACATTAAACTGTCAAGGCACAAGACAAGGATAAACTAAGAAGAAAGCGTGCAAAAGGCTATGGAAAACTTTAGCAGTCTCATAATATTGGAGAAACACACATTGGAAATTGGAGTCTGCCAAGGAAGAGAGACTATGACAATAGTCCACCTTTTTCAGAATAATGCAAAGTGATTATATTACAGCCCTTACCTAACCTGAATATTATTCTCATGCTATATCAATCCATGAATAGACCAAGGGAGTTTGCCCCTACTCTCACTACTTGCTGGAATAATTAAATCTTTGGGGAAGATAATATTATTCAGAGCTTCTTATCTTGACAGTTACTTATATATGATGTTTGTCATTCAATTAAAAAAATAGTTAAAAGAGAACAGTACCAAATGATCAAAAAACAAGGGAATAAATAGGTACTAGAAACTGACCCATACATAATCAAGTTATTGAAATTCTAAAATAGACTTTAAAGTAACTGTAATTAATATATTCAATATAATAGAGGACAAGAAGAATTTTAGAAAAGTATGAGAATAATTATAAATAATTGAATAGACATTCTAGAATTAAAGGATAAAATAACTGAAACTCAGTACTCTGAGTAAATGTAACCACAAATTAGATACAATAAAACAGAAGTTTAGCAAGCTGGAAGATAGATCTAGAAAAATTAATAGACTGAAATAGAAAGATTTTAAAAAGGAAAATACAGAAATGGATTAGAGACATAAGGATTATTGAAAATAGTATAGCGTATGTGTAGAAGAGAAAGAGGAGGGGGAAAATTGGGCTAAAACAGTAGCTGAAGAGACACTGACAAGCATTTTCTTTTTATATATATATATATTTTTTTTTTTTTTTTCATTTTAAAGATGTGGGGTACAATTTAGGATTAGGTATACAAGTGGACATTGTACAGGTAAAGTTTGGGCCTCCCTTTGGACAAACATTTTCTAAAGGTAAAAGTACATATGTTAAAAGGACTATTGCCCAAGATTATAAATAAAGTAATACCGCATATAGGCACATTGTACTAAAACTGATAAAGAATAACAGTAAGGGAAAAAATCTTAGAAGAAGTCAGAGTTTAAAAAAAGACATTATTTGAGTTTTCAGACTAGCAGTAAAAAAACCTCATTATTTTGGTTTTTTTACAACCTTATAGTAATATATTTCTCAAGTTTAATTACATTATTTAGCTCATCCCATCATCTCTCATCCTAAGAATTTATGAAAAATACCACCACCAACAAAAAACAAATGCCTGTGTCTGGAAAATTTGAATCATGTTTCTTTTATAATCAGCTTGAGGACACCTAATTCATTTCCTCTTTTCTAAGATGAACTATTTTCCTATTTGTAATTTTACTTTAGAAATTAGAGTGATGACTCCTATATCTTGGTTAATTGGGACTTTTAATCTTTTGAACCATATCTCTACTCTAAACTGAATTTGGAATGCCCTCATAGCTCTTCAGATTCTCTTTCAAATCTATCCTCCATTGATCCAACCAATACCAGGGATGTCAAAAAAAAAAAAAAATGTATACACATTTTAAGAGATGTTCACCATAACCAGAAGTGCCTAGATGCCCTGAGCACCTCTCATAATACAAGTCAAATGTGACTTGTATTCATCTTTTGTTATTGGTATATATTGAGTATTACACCTTTAATACAGTTTTTCCTTTCTTAAATTGTGTACTTTTTGGCCGGACACGGTGGCTCAAGACTATAATTCCAGCACTTTGGGAGGCAGAGGTGAGAAGACTGCCCGAGCCCAGGAGTTCAAGATCAGCCTGGGCAACTTGGTGAGACCTTGTCTCTATCATAAATCAAAACTTAGCCAGGTGTGGTGGTGCTTGCCTATGGTTCCAGCTACTTGGAAGGCTGAGGGGGAAGAATCTCCTGAGCACAGCAGGTCGAGGTTGCAGTGGTCATGAGGATGCCACTGCACTCCTGTCTGGGTGACAGAGTGAAACTCCAATTCAAAAAAAAAAAAGTATACTACTTTTGGCACCTTCTCTATATAAACCTTGACATTCTCAAATTCACAGTAACTATGAAACATGGATTTTTGTTTTTAGATCATAGTTCAATTATAAAATATTTATTTATTTATTTATTGTTTGTTTGGGTTTTTTTGAGTTGGAGTCTCACTCTGTCGCCCAGACCGGAGTGCAGTGGCAGCTCCTGGTCACCGCAGCCTCGACCCGCTGGGCTCTGGCGATCCTTCCGCCTCAGCCTTCCAAGTAGCCGGAATTACAGGCATGCGCTACCACACCCGGCTGATTTTTTTATTTATTGTAGAGATGAGGTCTCGCTGCCCAGGTGGGTCTCGAACCCGCGGGCTCAGGCAATCCACTCACCTCAGCCTCCCAAAGGCGCGGGATTATAGGCTGATCCACCGAGCCCGTCTATAAAATATTTATAATGATGCAGGAAATAATTATGCTACATTTGGGAAGATATAACTATAATTTTTTAAAGGGAGAATATCCTCAAAGAATGATACAGGAAACCATCATTCTGTTCTCTTTTTAAACCAATTTTAAAAGAGAATATCAAATAATAATTTTCATTTTCTTTGAATTTATATTCTGCTCATTTTTCACTGGGGTAGATGTCCATCCAAGTAAGAAGGGACAAGACACCTACAATGCTTTATTTGAGGAGCAAGAACTGTAGAAGATAAAAAGGCCATAGAGAAAGTATTTTATAAAATTATAAGAAAACTGGAAAAGAGAATAAGTAGAGAAGAGAAACAGTAAGAAAGCATTCTAGAACAGAGGGAGAGAGTCAGATTTATGCATTCCAATTCAACATACATTTCTGAGCCTCTATTATGAGCCTTCCTGTGTACTGGGTTCTGAATACAATGGCAAAGACCTCTACTTTTAAGGAACATACATTCTAGTTGTAGTATATCAGTTAAGATTAGGTTAGTTGGGTAAACAACAACAACAACAAAAAATTCTAAGCTCCCCACCTACTAGACAAATCTCCTCCTGGCCAAGAAGACCCCAGAGAAAGCTTAAAAACTAAGATCCCAGCCATGGTGGAAAGGGAGGTCAGATAATGCCTTAAACCCACTCCCTTTCTTTCTTTTTTAGACACAACAACTAAACAGCATTAATGTTAAAATAGATATTGTAAGACTGACAAAACAGACTCTTTGTGACAATAAAATACCAAATTATAAGAAAGATCTAAGGCCATACAAGGCAAAAGTTAAGTCACACCCGCAGGTCATCAGTCTTGCTAAGCTGGTCATTTTGACCCAGTATATTGTGGCTGACTCTGACACAGCATCCTTTTCTCAACTTAAACATTCCTTTCTGCTGACTTGAAGTTTTGATGAACCCTTACTCCTTTAACCAAATGCAAGTGAAAGAATCTCTGATTTTACCTGTAACCTATAACCATTGCTTCAATATATCCCACCTTTTCAGGTTGAACCAATGTATATTTTCTGTGTATTGAATTATATGTCTTTGCCTGTAACTCCTGTCTTCCTGAAATGTATAAAAGCAAACTTGCAGTTCTTCTACATACTCGAGGCTTCTTGGGCCTGTATTTTCCCTGAGCCACAGTCACTCATGTTGGGTCAGGATAAACCTCTTTAAAATATTTTACAAAGTTTGGTTTTTCTGTGGACAGCTGCATTTAAACATTTTTTTGAAAGCTAAAAAAAAAAAAAAAACCATTATTTTTCTCTAACATCAAACTGAATATAACCCAGTGCTGGTATGATGGTCCTACAATCACCCCATTCATTCTTCATTTATCATTTTAATCACATAGCTTTCTTCCTTAAGGTAGTTCATTGTTTAAAACAGCTGCTGGGGCACTAGCCTTCCCATCCATTATCAGACATCTAGAAGAAGACGCAGTGCGGGAACAAAAAATCTGTAGGGGACTGTTATCTCCTGCAAAAACTTTGTGGTAGCCCTTTCTCTAAAACATCTACTTAAAACTCATTGGCCAGAACTTAGTCATATGGAAGCTCATAACGGCAAGAAAAGTTAGAAAATGAAACATTTTCATTAGGCACATAACTATACCAAATAATATTGAGTTGGCACTGTCATGGGTAGAAACACGTCAACATGGTTATTTAAATAAAATATTACTCAATATCACATACTCAATATGGACTTTGCTTTTTATTTTATAATTATTTGGTTTTTGTGATGTTCAGGTCATGAGTATATTAGTAATAATAAGAAAAAATAAAGACAGATTGACTGCGGGTCTCTTTTTTCCAAGCTGGTTCTATCAATGATTATTCATCTAAATCCATTTTTTATTCTTACTTCATTCCCTAAGAGCATACTTTTTTGTTGGTACTGGGAAAATTATTGAAACTCTAAATTTGACTCATTTGCAGACCTATTTGAAGATGTTGACTTAGGAAATGTAAGACTAACAATAGATGTACAATAATATAATATTATTTGCACATGAAAATAATAAATATATGTTCTTAATAGTCTAGCATCCAGAGAGTTAGCATGAGACACTTCACCCAACCCTGTTTACAGTTACTTAAATTAAGGACTGATTAAATTCCAAAAATACCAAAAAGTGTCAAACCATTATCATGTTTTTCTTGGGATTTATTACTGGTAGCAAGACTGAATTTCTCTTTTGCATACTAGTTAAGCTCTGTTAGAATGTTAATAGAGAGTACATTAATTGCTTTCCAACTCCTTCCTTTCCCCACACTTTTTGAAAACAAATGAATAACTAATTATTTATTCAGTTTTCTAGTACAGAAATTTTACAGTTTGCAATATGCTTTCCCATGTAGTATCTCGCTTTATTATCATAACCATCCTACAAAGTAGACAATTTGCAATTATTTTCTCTTTGTTACTGGCTGTGAGGGGGGAAGTCAATTGCTCAAGGCACTTAATTTGCAAACAATAACATTTGGACTACGGCTGATTTTTTAGTTTTACTCTATTTCCCTTTGTGCTTATTTGTAAAGGATAAACTCTTTTCCAGTTAAAATTATTTTTCTATATTACTGCTGATAATAGAAAGGGCAAAGAAAATTCTTCTATGTTGCTTCTGCCCTTCTTTTTATTTCCATTCATACCCACTCTCACACCCCTCCTTCTTTTTCCTCTCCAGGGCAATTTGTTTTGTAGCTATCCCTTAATTACTGCCCATTCTTCACCCACTGGTATAGAGAGCAAGAATGAAATATCAAAACTTGCATTGTAATTGTAGATTCACTCCTGCTGTGAGATTCAATGACAGGAATAAAATTTCAATTAAGCAATTACCTAAGAGCACCACTGAAAGCCTTGAGGGCAACTATTCCTCTCCATGAGTTCTGCAGCCCTCATTGGCCATATGTTGAATTTCCATTTTTCATGGTTTTCTCTCAGGCGGAAATCTTCACATATTGACATGTGTGTAATGGAAGAGCACCACATGAGGCCCAGTTTTGCATTTATCCAAGCCCACTTGCTTTAACGTCTGTGACAAGAATAGAATGGAGACCAGCAAGAGGCCCCACATTTTCAATGATTAGTCAAAGCCTGGCTGTTTCTGGTCTTGTGGTAATATGGAAATGCCCCCCTTCTTACTGTGCAAGCCAAGCTCACATGTGGATTAGCCCTTTGACATCAAGCCCATTTCTTTACTCTTATTGTTAGTGCTTGTAAACCAGACCCTGTTTAGAGCACAGACACTCTTGTTTCCAACCGAGAAGACCCACTCAGGAAAGCCTCAGAGAGGGGAGACATCAAAGCTCATGAGAGTCAGGCTCCCCCTCAAGATGCCAATCAAGCCAAGATTGGTCATGTTTTCCTACCTTTTAACTAACAGACATCAGTTTCCAGCAAGTTGCCGAGCACAAGTTATTACTATATGGACACTCAGGGCCCTTAGAATCAATCACCACATATCTACCCACGGGAATTAATGTAGATTCACAATATATTCTGTGGATGTTTCTTAGTTGTTTTTAGGTGACTTTCCCCCAAGATTATAAAGTATACATTTTGAAGTTCTGTTTCAAAGGTGTATATAATGCTACAATACTAATGTAATATAATACTACTAATAATATGTTATCTTTGTAGTGTAATTTATTTATTTTTCTTTCCTAGACAATGCAGTATGATTTAAATTTATTTACATATTTTAACTATGGTCTTAGGTCCTAAGTGTATATTTTCTGTGTGACCAATGATATTCAAGTAAAGGGACTAAGAGTTTTATTTAAAATGTTTGGTATTTTTATTTTTCTGTGTTACTGACTTTGAAGTTCAAGAAACAAAGACATGTGGAAGCAGCAACGTTCTTTTGTACTATCCTTTTATAAAAGGGAACCTAAGATTCTGAAGCAAGAATACTCAAGAAGAATCTGTTTTTAAACATTGATATTATTAGAAATATATTGTGGAACTTAAAACAAGTTATAAAGAAGATGCAGAAAGTACTTAATTTTAAAGAAACATTAAAATATTAATTGAATCTTTTCTTTTCTTTCTTTTTTTTTTTTAGGAGCCACTCAAAGAAGCTTTATTTATAGTCCAACTGTGGAAAGTATCATCTTGTTTCTTATCTTCTAAAAATTTAATTCTAATTATTGTTTTCTTGGACAGGATGTCTTATTTTATTATTTTATTTTTTTAAGTATACATGGTTTAGATTTTCTATCATCTCTGAAAGAAACTTTCTACTTTTTAAAATTATAATCAATATTTTTTATTATGATGTTGTGGGGTACAGTTAAGGGTTAGGTATACAGATACGTTTCATTCAGGTACCCTATTGATGAGAAGTGCTTCCCCATCCCCAGACAGATATTTGCTCGTTAATCCCATCTCCCACCCCCCATAGTTTCCCACTACTGTCAGTCATTTTCTTATAGTATTAGGTTGGATGTTCAA
>NW_007186858.1:34523-97988 GCF_000164805.1 Carlito syrichta
TGACTGGAGTTAGGTGGTATCTCAGTGCGGTTTTGATTTTCATCTCCCTGATGATTAGTGAGGTTGAACATTTCTTCACGTGTCTGGTGGCTGCTCAGACGTCTTCCTTTGTGAAGTGTCTGTTCATGTCTTTTGCCCATTTTATAATGGGGTTGTTTGCTTTTTTCTTTTCAGCACGTTTGAGTTCCTTGTATATCAAAGATGTTAAGCCTTTGTCTGACCTGGTGTTGGCAAATACTTTTTCCCAGTCTGTAGGCTGTCGCCCTGCTCTCTTGATGGTTTCTTTGGCTTTGCAGAAGCTTGTCAGTTTAATAAAGTCCCATTTGTCTATCCTCTCTCTTATGGCCTGTGGGTTCTGGGTTTTGTTCAGGAATTTGAGGCCAGTTCCGATTTCCATGAGGGTATGTCCTTCCTTTTCTAAGGTTCTTATGGTTTGAGGTTTTACATTTAGGTCTCTGATCCATTTGGAGTCAACCTTTGTGCATGGGGATAGGTAGGGGTCCTGTTTCAATCTTCTGCATGTGGTCAGCCAGTTTTCCCAGCACCATGTACTGAATAGGTTCTCCTCTCCCCAGTGCTCCTGGGTCAATGAAGAAATCAAAACAGGGATCAAAAGATACCTGGAAACAAATGAAAATGAAGAAACATCTTACCAAAATCTCTGGGATGCCTTAAAAGCTGTAGTAAGAGGGGAATTTATATCCCTACAGACACACATGAAGGAAATGGAAGGAACACAAACTAACAGCCTAACAAGCCACCTAAGGAAGCTGGAAAAGCAAGACCACACAAACCCTAATTTCAGCAGAAGAATCCAGATTACCAAAATAAAAGCCCAAATCCAGGACATAGAAGACAAAAAGATAATACAAAAAATCAATGAAACAAAAAGCTGGTTCTTCGAAAGGATAAACAAGATCAATGGGCCCCTAGCTAGACTGACCAAGAAAAAACGAGAAAAAACCCAAATAAGCACAATCAGAAACACAAAAGATGAAGTCACATCTGACCCTGAAGAAATACAAAAGATCATTAGAGACTACTACATACACTTGTATGGAAACAAACTTGAAAACCTTAAGGAAATGGAGGACTTTCTGACATCACACAACCTACCTAGGTTGGAACCTGAATATTTTCTAATCCCTAGCCCCAATGCTTGAACCTGCAGAATTAAATGTAGACCAAATTTCTCTTTGAAAAAATGAGATTTTGATTGTTCTGTATGGGACCAAACTCTTACCTCTCACTTTTCTATACTAAACCCTGATGGTCTGACCTGTACCTCGCTTAACCTCTACATTTCCTCCTCCTCACCAGAAGTTTTAGTCACAACATTTTACTTTAATTTCCTAAATAGTTTTAGATCTTGCACTATTTTTAAAAAAAATTCTCTCAGCCTACAATGATCATCCACTGTTATGGGTAGAATTATCCTCCCCAAAACAGATATGTTGAAATCCTAACCCCAATACCCTAAAATGAGGCCTTATCCAAAAATAGCATCCTTGCAAATGCAATTAGTTAGAATGAGATCATTCTAGAGTAGGGTTAGTCCTTAATCCAATTTGACTGGTGTGTTTATAAGAGGACAGCCAATGAAGATGCAATCATACATGGAGAATGCCACATGGAGACTAGAGTGATGCAACTACTAGAATTATCCACCAACAAGCTAAGAGAGAGGCATGGAACAGATTCTTCTTCAGAGGATTCAGAAAAAAAACAACCTTAACCACGCTTTGATTTTGGACTTCTAACCTACAGTAATGTGAGAGCATAAATTTCTATTTTTTAATCCACCCATTTTTTAGTACTTTGTTATGGCAACCCTAGAAAACTGATAATATCCCTCTCCAACTGTTGACAACTACCCACTCTTTGGATCCAAGTTTTAATGTATTCAATATTTTCCCGGATCTCTCCCTGAAGGAATTGTTGTCTCCTATATCAGGTACTCTTGTACCCTCCTCACATCTTTTCAACCTACCTATTTATTCCATGAATTGTCATGGCTACCAGCTGCCCAAAGATGTAACTTGACGGGACCTCACAACAAATGCAGTGCTTATCTGTTGCTTTTTCCTTTAACCTTCTCTGCCTCCACCAAATGGGACTTCTGCAGACCACTGAGACTACTCAGTCATACTGACACATGCACAAACCTGAAAGATCAAAAGAGTTGACACCCAAGAGAATACTGGTAAAATGGGAGCTAGTGGGTAAATAGCTCTGGAGTGTTTCTTGGATGAAAAATTCTGAGGTACATTCTAGGCCAGAGTGTCCAACCTTTTGGCTTCCCTGGGCTGCATCAAGGAAACTTTTGGCTTCCCTGGGTTACACGGAGTAAAGAGGAATTGTCTTGAGCCAAACATAAATTACATAATATATTTGGTGTATATACATAATAAGATGTATTTTTTTATTATAAAGTTTAGAAAAATAAGCACAATATAAAGTTGGTGCGAAATTTGACCTTGCTTTTGTAAAACTAATCTATCAATGTCTGGTTTCATGGAAGTGGTCACAATTTTTAGTGAGTTCTCAAGGTGCTCATCAGAAATGTTTGTTACAATTTTGCTCTTTATGTGCTTCACCATTGAAAATAGCTACTCACAAATGTACGCACTGACAAAAAGCAATGTTATGAATAAAGTGTGATTGTGAATTTAAAGCATGAAACTATTCATGGGATCACAAAGAAAATAAACACTAAAAGACACCTGATATTGAAAGATTCTGTGGGGCCACATTACTAGTTGTCCTGGGCTGCATGCAATCCATGGGCCGTGGGTTGAACATGCCTGTTCTACCTAGTAGCTAGCAGGTCCCTAGCAGGACTGAGCCCTAACTGCCCACTGGGAACCAGCTTACAGTACAGCTTTAGACTAAATTTCCCTTCTTTCTTGTTTCTTTATTTTTTTACTTCTTTACTTTCTGGGATCATGTTCTGAAATAATCCAGTTTTATAAAAGCTTTATTCTCAAAAGTTCTGCTTTCAAGGTGAAGGGTAAGCTAGGTGAGACCTTTTCCTACTATATACTGCCTTCGTACTGTGTTTAAATTGCCCTTTGACCAACTCTGCTTTACACTTTCATTATTAGGGTTTGCATCTGAATCTTCTGAAAAGTCAAGATCTCGTGAAGCTCTGGTGATATTTCAGTTATGTCTGCCTTGGCTATGGGGGATGTTTATGACTTGGCCTCATGTATTTGTAAAATCCAGGGCAGAAACAATAACAACACAAAACAACAACAAAAATATCCCAAATCAAAAAATAACCACTAATATCAGGTCCTTATATTATGTGTCTAAATATTTAAAAGCAATAATTCAACCTAATAAAATGTTAAATAAAATACATACCTCTCCTTTCATCTGTACAATTATATCTTCACAATGACCTTGAAGGCCAGGTTGATCCTAGAATTCTCAGATGTTTGGAGTCCCAGGCCAGAACATGGTGTCACGGAGAGAGCTGGCACTTGGCTTGAAGCCTGCCTGTCTTTTCCTTGCATTGCATCAAAATGCCACTGTATTTTGTCTTGTACTGTGGACGCATGTATAATCTCCATCCAAGCGCTATCTCCTTGGATCTAGGGATACAAACATAATTATTTAGTCTGTCCTTGGGAGGATAGAGCCTGAATGAAAATTTAGGAGCAGTTAGACATGGAATTCTGAAGTCCTGGGTCCTGGATCATGACTTAGGAGGTGATGTGTGATCTCTAGATGGCCATGTCATAAAAGGTGGTCAACAAATTGCACAATAGAGAAGGTTTGCTTCACCAAGAATTCACCACCAAGCTAAAAAGGGCATTGAATAATAGCTCTGAAATCTTAGTGCATATGAACAAAAACTCAGGGAAAAAACCATCCAGTGCATGATGAAATGATGTCTGAAAATAAACAACACAACCTATTCTTTTTTTTTCTTTTTCTTTTTAGAGTCAGTGTCTCACTTTGTTATCCAGGCTGGAGTGCAGTGGCACGATCATGGTTCACCATCGCCTTGACCTCCTGGGCTCAAGTGATCCTTCCGCCTCAACCTCCCAAGTAGCTGGGACCACAGGTGCCTGCCATCATGCCTGGCTAATTTTTCTTTTTCTTTTTTTCTTTTTTGGTTTTTATAGAGATGAGATCTCATTCTGTTGCCCAGTCAGGTCTCAAACTCCTGGGCTCAAGCGGTCTTTCTACCTTGATCTCCCAATGTGCTGGGAATACAGGCATGAGACACTGCGTCCAGCCAGAACACAGCTTGTTGTTAGGTAAATTGGAAGAAGTTCATATAGTGCTTTGGGGAAATTGCAGTGTCACTCACTTGCTACTGCTGTAGTTCTACTTCGTGTTTTTGTCATTCTGAGCAGTCTGGATCAAAGGATAGAGAGTAGGGTAAGCTGAGAAGCCCTGTGGTATATGCAAGTAGAGGAAGAGAAGGGCCTGCAGGTTTGCTTCTTTTCCTGCCAACTCCCAACACCATTTCACACTTCAGTTAGATCATCAACTACAGAGAGATTATCTGTATAGAATTTTCTGAGTAATTTTAATGACTCTGGTTTCCTCCATTTAGGAATGTTTACCATCATTCTTTTTTTTTTAACTTCATTTTGTTTTACTTTTTAAAAATATTTATTTATACTCTTTAATATACCCTATCAATAACTGGACCATGGCAATGTGAATACACTATCAAGAAACCCATGACCTTGGTTCTTTGATAAGTGGTTTATTTATTATTTATTTATTTATTTAGAGTTGGAGTCTCACTCTGTGGCCCAGGCTGGAGTGCTGTGGCATGCTCAAAGTCACTGCAGCCTTGACCTGCTGGGCTCAGGCCATCCTTTTGCCTCAGCCTTACAAGTAGCTGGAACTACAGGCGTATACTACCATGCCCAGCTTATTTTTTTTTATTTGCTATAGAGACAAAGTCTCACCAAATTGCCCAGATTGGTCTCGAACCCCTGAGCTCAGGCAATCTTCTCACCTCAGCCTCCCAAAAAGTGCTGGGATTACAGGATTACAGGCTGAGCTACTGCGCCCGGCCTGGTAAGTGGTTTAAATAGTCTTTTGTTTTGAGCTCAAAGAATGCACATTATACATCTATATAAATTCAAATTTTCATTATTATTATTTAGCACCAGGCAAAATTTATGCCTCAGTAAATTATTTTGCTTATGTTCTTTTCCATCAACTCCAAGAATACTATCTATAATTCATTAATATCAAATGGTGTTTGGTAAGTTTCTCTCTAGAGAGTAGGTTCTCTGTACAATTCTGTCCTGTATGCTATTTAAAGTGCTAGCATTATTTCTTGGCATGTTATAGTGAGTGAAGGCATCAAGGTGTTCTTAAGGTATGGTTGGTTTCATTTACCTCCATTCTCCCCAACCCTGCATTGATGTTTTTATAGATAGTATCTAATATTATGAAAGTATGAATAATATCATTAAACTTTTCTGTTTTTGTTGATGTATGTATTCACTTTAAAGAAAAAAAAATGCAGTGTACGTGCTATGCAGTCAAGACAAGATTCTCCATTTCATTCAAAATACCATCAGAGAATTATCTGTGTTCAAGATTGAACAAATTTCTTTTTTAAATTTTTATTTTATTTTATTTTTTTGAGTTGGAGTCTCACTCTGTCGCTCAGGCTGGAGTTCAGTGGCTCGCTCATGGCCACTGCAGCCTCAACATTCTGGGATCCGAAAATCCTCCCGCTTTAGCCTTCCAAGTAGCCGGAACAACAGGAGCGCTCTCCCATGCCCGACTTATTTTTTGATTTACTGTAGAGACGAGTTCTCACTAAGTTGCCCAGGCTGGTCTAGAACCCTTGAGCTTAGGCAATCCCCCCTCCTTGGCCTTCCAAAGTGCTGGGATTACAGGCTTTAACCATAGTGTGCTGTCTTTATTTTATTTTAAAGAATTGTACCCTAGTACAATTCAGGATTAGGTATACAAGTGATCTTCAAAGAGGTAAAGTTTGGGTCTCCCTTTGGTCCCACTTCACCTGGTTTGAGATCAAGTACCTTTATTGATGTGTGTATCCCCTTCCCATCCAGCAGTATTCCTCTACTGCCAATCCCCTTCTTAGAGTATTATGGTAAATTGGACACATTTCTTATTTAGACTAAATGTCAGACTAAGATCACTTATGCATTTTTCCAAGATATGGTGCTTGATATGCTGGTAAATTCTGACCCCCAAATTTTAAAATTATATAACTGAATACATACAGGAAAAAAAATGAACTGACCAGGTGAGGCTGCTCATGCCTGCAATCCCAGTGCTTAAGACAGCCAAAGAGGGAGGATAACTCAAGCCCAGGAGTTTGAGATCAGACTGGGCAACATAACCAAACCCCATTTCTAAAAAATAATACATTTTTTAAAGAAAGTGAGATCTCCAAACCAGTTGTTTTGACCTGTGTATTGGGGAATAGTTGATTAAAGGCTCTCTAATTTTCAGCACATTCTGAGGTGAAGTGATTATCACTCACAATTTTCCATCCTGTAATTGATGTAGCAATTGCTCAACTAAAATGGAATTTCCCGGGTTAAGCACAGTTGCTAATTGCACTTTTAATTTCAACCTAATTAGTTAAAAAAGGATCAAAATCCAATGCAAAAAATAAACAGAAGAAGCAAAGAAAAAATTTCCAGTAATTCATCATAGTCATTTACAATGCAATTATACCCAAATATAGTCATTAAAAAGTGAAACTGAAAAATGTTAAACTCTTCGTAAATTTGTTAAGAAAGATGTCAAATACTCCTTGAGTGTTAGTCTTATTATGTGAATTCTTAAATCATTTTTGTTTAGACAAATTCACTCTAACTATAGCTGTTCATGTTTTCTCCAAGGAAAGACTAATTAAAAACTATTTAAAGAACTACTTGGGATAGCAGTGTTTAACAGTGTTAGTGCAACTCAGCTTAGAAATTCTAACTAGTGCAAAAACGGAGCTAGCAAAATTGAGCCATAATTTTTCTAATGTCAGAATTTGACAAAGACAATATTATTGATATGAATTTTTATATTGCTTTTATTTTTCAAATGATAAAATTAAGAAAAAGTTAGAATTCAGATATTACAGAGATGACTAATCTAGGAAGTAAAAGTCTTTTGTGCTCACCTTTTTAGTTGCTAGCTATATAATCCTCTAGTTTTATTTAAATACATAGGCTAATATTGTTAATGTCATATTCTACAGAAAAGAGTCATACAATACACGCAGTTTTGAAATCTGATTTTTTACATAACAATATATCTTGAACATTTTTTCATGCTGTTACATTTAGCTCTATCTCTTTCTGTTTAATTACTTCATGCCACTCTATTAAGTGGGTCTATGATTGTTTTCCCAAATGATGGACATTTGAGTTTTTGCTTATCAAATCTAAGCAGAAGAGAATATCCTTGAATGTATATGTTACCAGACTTTGAAATTTATTTTTGAAGGATAAATATCTAGAAGTGTACAATATCAAAGGATAGTATTATTTTAGACTTAATATTTACAAAACGTTCTTAAATTAAAATTGCAGTGAATATAACCAAAGCAGTAGAAACTTTCTTTTCTGTTCCTTAGGAATTTTGATTTTACTTGTTTAAATTGTATAAATTGATGTGGGGCTATATAATCTATTTCTCACCTTCATTCACATTTTCTTTCATGTGCTTTGGCAAATTTTATCTATGGAGCTCCTGCACATAAATTTTCATAGCATTTTATATTTTACATTCATAAAATATTGCCATTGATTGCTAAATTTTCATGTTATGATTTATGTTTTGAATTTTAACCTTCATTTACATGATATTTTGCTTATAAGATGAGTTCTTGATTAATATTAATGTAACTTCTCTGATGACAATAAACTCACATTCAGTCTTATGTTCTCAGCACAAAACATAATGTTTGTCACATATCAAGGGCTCAATAAATGTTTACTGAATAAATTAATGAAAGTTATTTATCCTTATTATATATAAAAAAGGAGACATTAAATGTCTTAAGAAGGGGGTGAAGCCAGATTCCTCATTAGTCTGTTACGATTATACTTTTCTTCATCAATCTGCACTTATTTATGTGAAATATATCTTAAAAGGATGATAAGGTAGACTTTATTCTCTGGTAGTGAACAGAGAGGCCTCTAGCCCATTGAAGGGCTATATCTTTGGTTTCTCTTACCCCTCCAATTCTCCTCTACCTTCTTCTGAACCAACAAATAAGCTCAAAATGTGAAGTCATGCAAAGACTTGTTAAAAAAGCAAAACGTTTCAATAGATCTTCCTGAACCAAGAATCTAAGTACAATTTTCATGAACCACCACCACTAAAAATCAGATAATGTTATTCATGCTGCAATTTGAAAGTGAAGTAGGAGGAAAATCAGAGTGCCTCTGCCACTGCATAAATCACCCCCTTGGGAGGGAAGGAAGCATTCAGAGAATGAGAAACGGGAAATCGTGACTCTTCCTGGCTAACCTTTCAGTCTAGAGTGAACTGCAGTCATGATTTTCCAATAACAGTCTGTCACGAAACCAAGGTAAATTTCAATTCAAAAATAATGCTTTTATCGTATTCAAAATGGTTTGTTTTGCCTGAGACACACTTTATTGAACTGATGAAATTTGTCACAGAAAACAGCATTTTATGCAAATAGTTAAGAGCTGGTTAGTTGGATCCTGCTACTGGGAGCTAATATGAAACTATGATGTTGAGCCCATAACTGAGTCTATTGGAAAGAAAAAATCAAATCATCTGGCAAGAAAATAACACCTTATTAAAGAAACAGATACAATTAACCCTTGAATAACAGGGATTTGAACTGCAGAGGTCCAAACTTATGTGTGGATGTTTTTCAACCAAACACAGGATTTTAAGCTAAAGTATGTGGAGAACAGACCTTTCTTATATGCAAGACTTGAACATAACATGGATTTTGGTGTACAGCGGGGTCTTGGAATCAATCCCCACTGAGTCCTGTACTGAGGAAGGCCATACATACAAGGATGCTCCTAGAGGCATCTCAATCTCCTGTTTCTTTCCTGCTAAGTCTGTTAGACTATGGAAGAGGTTGGAAAAACAAACTAAAATTCAGTTAGCTCAGTCATAACCAATGATAATCAACAGGCTTAAGACAGCAGATGCGACATGATATTTAAGCTGGGAGACCTTCATGTTCTGCTAGAATAGTGTTCTCTATTGAGAGTGGTTCCCCTCTCTTCATGTCCCTCACTCCCCACTCTGGTATATTTGACAATATCCAGAGAAAGATTTCACTGTCACAACTAGTGTATGTGGGGGAAAGAGGGGTAGGGCAGTTACTACTGGCATCTGGTGGGCTGCCAAACATCCTACAATCACAGGACAACCCCCCAAAATAGGCAGTTATCCAGCCCAGAATGTCCCACAGTGCTGCTTTTGCAAAACCCTGTGCTAGGTGAATGAACAAAATAGAAGTATATCTTTGTGTTATTATTTATGATTCTTTTAAAAAGATAAGAATGATTTGAATAAATGTTAAATTGGACTTGAAAATTATACCTTTAATTTGCTTTCAATAACATTTCTAATGAATAGGAAATTTATGATGATTAATGTGGTTTAAATAATTAAATATATCTTATGAATGTATGGTAACTATTCAGCACTATTAATTTGCAAGGTTTTGAACAGAATTTAGCATCTGAGTGTCAGACAAATTATGTTTCTCTTCGTTCAGACTCTGTGACCAAAATACTATTTGTCACTTCATGGTAAATTATGCTTTCTAGAATAGATGCATAAGTTCCTTTGAAAAATGTGTTTTGGGTCCTGAAGTCTCAGTTCTCCAGAAACTTTCTGTAGAATGTGGTTCCAACTGATTCTCTACTACATAAAATATTATGATTCCAACTTTGGACATTTTAGGTGAAAGCAACCTGGCTCTTCTGGTAACAACTGTTTGGATCAGAGACCAGGGCACTGACCATAGGCATAGTATGATTGAACTATTGAAGGTGATAGTTTACATGATGGGCATAGAAATAGTAGCTTCCTGTTTCCACCTTGATGAAAAGTTTGTGATTTTTATTTTATTTCAGAGAACATGGAATTGTGATTTAGATTTCATAATTTAATGTTAATTTCATGTACTTCTGATACATTTTTCTTACTCTTAACATTTAGTTTTGTATCCATCATTTTATTCTCTTGCCTAAATGTGGGCTGAGCCAGAAAGAGAGGGGCGTAACAAATCCCAAGACGATTGGTAAGAACTCTGCCCAACATTGCAAGAACATTGCTTTTCAAGGATGCAGTGGAGGTAACTAATGCAAATTATCTTTTGATAAGAAGAATAAAACTTGAAACAAAGCGAAAGGTATGTTTATTAGTTTTAGAATATTGTCTTTGGCTAGAATAAACTATTTCTAAAGACATTTATGGATCTCAGGAATTCTGAGACCTTTGTCAATCTGCAGCAGATCAGAGAAATTTCCATCCTGCTGTGTGTTTTGGTGTGTGCTATGGGTGATGCTTAATTACTGAGGGTGAATAGCTCCTTCTTTCAGCATTAAGAAACTTACTTTCCATCAGCGGTATCTGTGGACCTGAATTTGAGAAATGAAAGCAACATAAGTCCTCTTCCCTGTGTGAAACAATACTAGAATCAAGACATATTTTCTGTACCCATCTTAGCAATCTGTGATTAAGCATTCATGTCCAGTCATATTTTAAACAATACTGAGAATAAACAAAAGTTACTTAGCTATTTGCTTCAGAAAAGGCTTACTCCTGATAGATAAGAAGATTACAAAAATAATTTGCAGATTAAGACTCATAACTTGCATATCATGACTGTCTTTAAAGAATCTTCTTTTCTTTTACTTTGCTGTACCCATTAAGTCAAAGCTATTATATCGTAAACTCTGCTCAATCATAGCTTTTTGTTTTCTTTTTAAGTAACAAATTAAAATGATTCAGTTAAGGCCCCAAACCCTCCATTTCCTGTAATGCTTCCCTTCTGAGACATCTAAGACTCTGTCAAGGTAAAGTTCTCCCTTCACATAGTAGGCATAATAAACTTCACTTTGTTGGATAACAAGACTTTTCTGGTGATCTTTTGGAAGATGAGTAATACCAAAGTTAAAATATTATAAAGGGGGTCGAGAAGACTGAGAACTCAAAAAGATAAATTAATCTCATAAGGTGATTGACTTTGTTAAATAGTGATTTGTACCAAATCAAGTGATCTGTAAGGAGAAATTACTTAAATTAAAAAAATTATCCACTGTGATCACTTCAAAGGTGGTCTAAATCTCTATCAAAATTGTTCTAATGCTCCAAGAACTACTCCAAGAAAGAAGAAAAGTTTCTAAATACTTTCCTGATACTGGAATTTACTGATCCAAAAATCTCGCAAACATATTATATATACATTGAACAGGAACTCATGGGATGTAATTATAGAATCAAATGTGTTTTTGACTCTTACCGTTCTTTTAACTTGATTAATGAGCATTGTTGTTTCTCTTTCCCTAGATGAAAAAGGACAGGCACCATTACCTTCTGACCATTCCTTTAAGTTGCAGATTTTTAAAATATCAAGTCCTGTGTAATGTCCAAAACTTTGAAGCCGACTTAAATTAAATCCTCTCCTTTCCCTTTCATCTACAATTTCCTTTGACCCGAAAACTTCTTGTGAAGTAGAAGATGGAGGCCTTAATTCTGTTTTTCTCCTCATTCACTTCTTGTTCTAACTGGTATCTCTTCCTGTAACACCATCAAGAGTCAAAGTTCAGGAGGGGATGAGGGGAAAAGTTAAGGATGATAAGGATGATGAAGTACAGCAGATAGGAAAACTCATGCTCATATTTAACAGATATCCTCATGATTTCTGGGCATTATAGATATTTAAAGCCAATCTTTTCACTTTTAGGGCACTTTTGTGGGTTTTCTGAAGATTTCTCTGTGGAGTGCCTTTTTCTAAAACTCATGGGACTTGGGAAGTGTTTTTCCTTTGTCACACCTCATTCCCATGACACAGAATTTCCTCTTGGATATACACCCCACATCCTTTTTCAGTGAATTTTCTGGTCCTAAAAGGCAACCCTCTGGAGATGAATCCCACTTAAGATAATCCCAGGCTGACATTTCTACTTGGAATCTGTATGTGATGACCATGATTAACCCATATTTGACCCACTTTCAGAGAAATAGGAAGTAACTTCTTGAATCCCGTCTTCTATTCTGTTACAAAGACCACTTGAACTTTTTAAAACATGAGTCACAAACTTTGGGGGACAAAAATAAAGCTTTCTGAGTATTACCTTCAAAACCTCTTTCACTGCACTTGAAGTGAGGACCATATACTACTTTAGTCTGTCATGCTTGGACTTAAGATTCCTAGAACCCTGATGATGCTCTCAGAATTTCTTTTCACAAAACCTTCTCTTAAATACTGACTGTCATCCACTTAAAATTTAATAGTAGTCTAGGGCTTTTAAAGTTGTATAATCAGTTTAGGTATGTTTTCTTTGTAAACTGTGCATGAGACATAACACCTACTTTGGAATGGAGCAATGTCTAGCACATTATATTTTATGTTGGTCTTTTGTCAAATACTTCAATATTAACATTCCGTTAGGAAAAATTTTCAAAGTAATTCTAAATACATACAATAACACAAATATTAAAAAAAATTAATCCCAGATAGAACTCAACAGCATATTAATTGAGTTACGTGTTGTATTTGATCTCAGGAATGCAGGGATGGTTCATATTTGAAAATCAATTATTTTTCTTTATTCTATATCATCAAGAGATTAGACAGAATTCAACTTTCTTCATGGTATTAATAATTAACCAAGGCAAATATTTCTTAACAAAGAAAAATGAACAAATATGATACCACAGCCAGGTTCGGTGGCTCAGCCTGTAATCCCACGCCTTTGGGAGGCTGAGGTGAATGGATTGCCTGAGCCCGCGGGTTCGAGACCCGCCTGGACAGCAAGACCTCATCTCTACAATAAATCTTAAAAATCAGCTGGGCGTGGTAGCGCATGCCTGTAATTCCAGCTACTTGGAAGGCTGAGGTGGAAGGAACGCCGGAGCCCAGCAGGTCGAGGCTGCGGTGGCCAGGAGCGGCCACTGCACTCCAGTCTGGGTGACAGAGTGAGACTCCAACTCAAAAAAAAAAAAAAAATATATGATACCACATGCTTAACTGTAAAACACATGAATCATTCCGTGGATATTATGAATAATTTAATGTTGCTCTGCTAGCATGTTAAATTTAATTAGAAAAAAGAGTGGTTTCAAAATTAGACAGGAAATGATATAATTAAAATTATTTGCAGGTAACATAATTTTATACCTAGAAAAATTTAAGAGAAATGCCTAAGAAAAATTATTTGCAGTTAACATAATTTTATGCCTAGAAAAATCTTAGCAAAATGCCTAAGAAACTGTCGGACATAGTGAAGTAATTTGGTAGAATAGCTAATTTCATAATTAATTTTTAAAAAACAATAGCTTTTAAATATATAAGTAGTAAATAACATTGTATAATGAAGAAATATCCTCTTTACAATAATAACAAAGATATCAAATACTTTGTAACAAGAAAGCAGACTATATAAAGAAAATATTTAAATTTTATTACCGGATAAATCAGGGTAAATAATAAAGCATACTTTCTTCCTAGTTTGACTCTGAAAATTGTTGTACCCATCCCATTTCCTATATGAGGATAAAATCAACTGTGGGCATGTTGAAAGAGAAAAATGGAAAGAATTGGGTCCTCAAAGATGTCATTGAGTGAGATGTTACAGAAAACAAACTCAAGGCCCAAAGGACTCTGGAAATGCCATTGTGTGATACTATGAATTTTCTTTCTTTCTTTTTTCTGCTAAAGCCAGCTTCGTATGTCCTTTGTTATTTTTATACCTATTTAAAATAAATCTACCATTAAAGTAACATAAAAATGGTGCATAAAAGGTATAAGCAAAACTGCAGATGCAGAAATAGTTCCATTTTAAAGGGAATATAGAAAATAGTTACTCAATGAATGGTATTGGGATAAACTACCTAGATTATCGGAGTCATGTCATGTTTGATATCCCTTTGTTTTTATCAAATTAAATTCTAAGTGTGTCAAATATTTAAAAGGAAAATAAAATTTAGCTAAAATGGACTAGTAAAACTTTCATACACTACCAGTAAAAATATGAAATCATACAACTGGTTTAAAGAAATGTTAGCAGTTTATTAAACAGTTAACTTATACATTTTTTAGTACATTCCACTCATAGTTATCTACCTGACAAATAAAAGCATACATCCACACAAAAATTTGCACATGCATGCTTATAGTTGCATGTGCTATTAAAAATTAGAACTATAAGAATAGCTCTAAGAGGGAAATTTTCCAAATATAAATCAATAGGTGAATGAATAAATAAATGAGGTATTCATATAACTGAATAGTATTCAACAATAAAAAGGAATGAACCATGGATACATACAACAATTTGGTGAACCATAGATACATACAACAATTTGGATAAATCTCAAAATCGTCTTGCTAATGGGAAGAAGTAAGACACAAAAGAGCAGACACTATGTGATTCCATTTATATACAATTCTGGAAAATGCAAACTAAATTTAGTGACAAAAAGCAGACCAGTAGTTGCCTGGTATGGGGGAAGAAGAATGAGCACAAAGGGTCTTTAGAGAGTGATGGTAATATTCTGTATTTTTGTTGTGGTAGTGTTTTCGTGAGTGAAAACCTCAAAACTCATAAAGAGCACAATTAAAATGGATGTAGTTTTTAAAAAAAATGTAAAGCAAACCTCATTGGAAATAAAAATATCATCTGAGGATCTATAAAACATACTGGAAGAGAATATGGGGAATATTGTCATAATCTTTAAGTGGGGAAAGTCCAGAATCTCACAAGGGAAACTACATATATGAAAATTGTATGACAAAAACATCATAAATAAAGCCAAAATATAATAGAGTGGAAAAAAATTAGCAACACTGTAAATACACAAAGGGCTAATTTCATATATGCATAATCACTTTAAGCAATAAGAAAAAAGTCAACAAAGTATAGGAAAGCAGTTAACTAAAAGATAATTACAAATACTCATGGACGTGAAAATATGCTCAATGTCTCTCAGCAATAAATAAAAATTGAAAGTAAGAGGTGTTTTCATCTAGCATAAAGATTAATGATTTAAAAAGAACCCAGTATTGGTCATTTGTGAGGGATCAGGTTCTCGGTGAGAGCTTAATATGGGATAAGTACTTTGGAAAGCATTTGCAATATGTTTCAAAATAAAAAAGACTCAATTCTTTCCTATCCCAATTACACTTCTCAGAATGTATCCTACACTTAAAATTAAATACACAAAAAGATGTATGTATGAACTTCATTATAATATTGTTTTTAATAACAAGCAACTGAAAGCAGACAGAATATACATCAAGAATGAATGACTTAAGCAAATTATGCAATATACATATTTCATTCCATTATAAAACAGAATTCTCAGGACATTTAAAAACAAAGAGGCAGCTTCTTTTTTGCTTATATAAGTGATCTATGTAATATATTGTTAAGTATAAAATAATATAAAAGTAGAAGTAATATGAAAATAGGAGCCTAATTTTGTATTTAACAAGTATAAAAGTGTACATATATTTGTATATTTGTGCATTTGTGAACTATTTCTGAAAGGAAGTAAAAGAACTTGAGGTACCTGAAACTGGAATAAAACTTGCTTTATATTGTATGTTTTCTGCATTATTTCAAACTTTTACTAGGTGCATATATAGCCTTCTAAATATGCAAATTGATTGAATATATATGTATATTCTCTATACACATATTTTTGTGTTATGTGTATTTATGTTAAATATATGTAATGTAGCTAAATAGAATTGGCTGTTCTTTAAATGTCTCCTGTTTAATTATCTATTTAGAAATCTAATGATGTATAAAGGGAGATTCCAACAAACTGAAATTGATTTTTTTAAATTGTGTATTTATTTTTACATGTTTAAATTTCAGTCACCTTCACAGTACTCTCCATTTGATGCAATACACCTATCGAGATGCTTTTTCTGCTGCTCAAAATAGTTTTTGAACTCATCAATTTGGATACTTTTTAGTGCTTCTGCCATTTTTTGTTTCACCTATTCTAGATTGGCAAAACATTTCCTGTTGAGGACTTTTTTCATGAGGGAAGCAAACAAACAAAAAAGTTGCTTAGGTAAGATCAGGTGAGTAGGAAGGGTGGGGCACTGGAGCCATGCCATTTTTGGTCAAAACTGCTGAACACTCAGCATGGTGTGGGCAGGTGCCCTTGTAAATCACCCATGATGAAATGGATAAAGACACTGAAAGAATCTCAAAAAAAAAAAAAATTTCACTGGAGCCAAATGTAGCCTCTCACATTGCTAACTGGTATTCTGAAACCAATGGATTCCTAGAACACTTCCTTAGTGGTAGAAAGCTGGGCTACAAAGGACTCACCCTCCCCCAAATAATAATTATTTTTGGCAGGGAATGCCACCTTGTAAACAGTGGTAACTTTAGACACCAAAAACAATGACTAATTTCACAGTCAAAAACAATATTACAAAGAAAACAAATTTTGTTCTCCACTAGATCCCTCTTTGCTGTCAGAAACTTCTGAATTAATTAATAAATCTCTTGAATTGTTATTTCACAAGGTTCTGTTTTAATTTTTTTTTACATATCTCTTCTTGCATTTCCTATTGCTTTCCTATTAGATGTATAGATACATTTTAAGAATGGTTATGCTATATTCATCCACTTTTCTTTTTGTCTTTTTGATTCTTTACCTCTGCTATGCAGTTGAATGACTTTCTTGGGAATAAGAATTATGTAGATTTATCTGTGGCAGTTAAAAAAGTGTGCACATTAAACAGATCTTTAAGAAAAAAATGATCTTTAAGATCCTTTTGAGAAAACAATAATTTAAAGAATATTATTATTTCATGACCTTGGTAAATTACAATGGCATTACGGACAATTTTGTATTAATTCATTATAAGTTATAAGATGTGTTCCTATTAAAATATCATTTTAGAAACCTTTAAGTGAACTATTAAGAAAAATATGTTTTTGACTTTGATTTGGCATCATAGTTCCCGAACAGCTGAATTTTAATATAGTTATAAATAAGACCTGTCAAAGTAGTTTTTATTCATTCATCTGAAAAATAAAATTACATATTTTAACTGTAATGATTCAAATTGATGGGATCTTCTGTTAAAATTGTATCTGTACAGTTAGAACTCATATTTCTGTATTTAGTTTGAGTCTACAGTACTTTAATTCAGATCAAGCATAGAAAACACATCACGCTTAGTACACTCATATCATTTATTTTTAATTCAATCTTTTTAGTGCATTTTTGCATGACATGGAACATGGGAAGAAAGTGTTTTGATTTTCAAAAGTCTCATAAAAAAGAAAACTTCACTTTTTATTGCAGAAGTAAAATGGATTAAGAGTTGAGTAGCAAATGAGTTCATATGGGTAGGAAGAATGTTGATTCTATTCTGAGCTCAATGCCCAGAAGGTGAACGTGGGCATCTAACTACTAAGCCAATCGAATCTTGCACCTGGCAGCTCTAGAGTGCACAATAGAAGGTATTTCATGTAGGAAGTTTTGTAAGGGGAGATAGTCTGCTTTTCAGAGTCTCAAAAATATATCATTAAAAGTGCAAAGGTTCACTTCAGAGTCTCAAAAATATATCATTAAAAGTGCAAAGGTTTACAAGCACGACTACTAAAGTAAAATTTGAACTCAAATTTCTCTCACTCTAACTTGTTTCCCTAGTAATTCCCTTTATTTTTCTCCTTTGCTCTTTCAGTCAATTTCTTTACTTTAGGTTACACTGTCTTTATTCCAGTCTTTCTAAAAAGGACACTCTTTTTGACATACATATTGCAATTTAGAAACTGGACATGCAGATTAAAGATTGGTAGATTAATTTTAATTCATTTAAAAGAGGAGTTTGCATGTACTCGGGCACCATTAAAGCATTTACACACTCATTTGATCAAACATTTAGCAATTAATTTTCAGGTATATATCCTATATGTCAGGCATTATGCTAAATGCTGCAGACACAATAGTCAATATGGTGAGCTTATTTATGCAATCATGAAGTGTATGGTCTCCTGAGAGAGACTTACTTCTACTAAACAACTGCAGAATTAAGTTATATATGTCAATTACAAATTAGATAGACTTAATTTAAACTGACAATTTGAAGAATGTTGGTTTGATGAAGTGTCTTTCTGCTGAGAACTGAGGATGAGTAGGAGTTGTCCAAGCCTAGAATGTAGAAATACGCCTTTCAGGCAAAAACAAAGGCTAAAAAAGAGAAAGAGCTTGGGGTTCAGGAGAATCTAAAAGGTTAAAAATGCTGTGGTGTAGTGGGCAGGGAGGGAAGGGGCCTGGTGACAAGGTCGAAAGGGAGAAGAGAAGTCCAAGTTAAGGAGTTTACACTGCATCTTGTGTTCAACAGGATGCCATTGACACATTACAGCTGTGAGTAATAGGATTAGAATCATACTTTATAGAAACCAGTTTGACTTCAATGTGAAAAATTAATCAGAGTGAGCAGGATTGAAGGCAGGGAGTTCAGTGAGGGATTTGTTGCAATAGTGCAGGTGGGAGTCCTACTTGACATTGTCTTCATGAGGACATTCCTTGTGTCTCACACATAGTAGGTGTTCAAAAAATACATGAAAATGATGGATTAATAAAGTATAAGCTTTGCTAGTCTGAAATTCTACTATGCCATTTTTTGAGGGGGTTGAAGTCTGACTCCATTGCCCATGTTGGAGTGCAGTGGCACACTCACGGCCACTCCAGAGTCAACCTGCTGGGCTCCGGTGATTCTTCTGCCTCAGTCTTCCAAGTGGCTGGAACTATAGGCGTGCGCTGCCACACCTGGCTACTTTTTTTATTTATTGTAGAGATGAGGTCTCGCCAATTTGCCCAGGCTGATCTTGAACTCGTGGGCTCAGGCAAGCCACTCGCCTTGGCCTCCCACAGTGCTGCGATTACAGGCTGAGCCACTGAGCCCAGCCCTATGATGCCATTTTTATGAATTGACTGTGAATGTTAAAGTCTTAGGATTACATAACTTTAATACAGACTAGCAGCTCAACCCATCAGCATACCAATCTGTGGAATTTGTAAATCTTAAAAAGAGTTCATAGAAGTGTTTTTTGTTATGTCTTTACTATGTAAGGCTTTCTTTCCATTCCTTCTTATTTTATATTCTCGTATTCAGAGCTAAATTATATCTTGAATTGAAAGAAAAAAAATGAACTTAATCATGCAATATCTTCGAAGTGATTCTTAAAACTTCCCATTTTGTACTCTATTAATTATTCTACCAAATATGCTGAATACTATAGAAACTAAGGCCATGTTTTATATATAAACTATATAGTTGCATACATTTGACTATTTTGTTCATTATTTATGATAAATAAAAAGATACAGAAATTAATATTTTTGATGGAGGAACAATTTTATTGCTCCATCTCTAAAACACAAAATAAAATAAAACTTTTAGTGGTTTCAAATAATGATGATGTTGTTGGAAAATTATTATTATTACAGCTCTATTAATGTTAAAATTTACTCCATATTTAGCTAAGTAGCTAATAAGTTTGGTGATTGTAAGAACTCATGTTTTCCTAAAAATCACTTGGGTCTCATTGTACACATACATAGGTATAATATGGGAAAGAGGAAAAGTGGAGTATAGTCCTTGGTGAGTAGAATCATCAGGAAGTGCCATGTCAGAAGTACTGACTTGAGAAAGTAAGAAAAATATTCCATGTGCAGAGATCTGTAGAAAAATGGCATGTTAGACACCTGGCAGTATTTGTGACTTTCATGCAGATGGCTTAGGGGTTGAGAGACAATATGTTTGAGAAGTTTTATAGAAACAATGAGGTCTCTCTAAACTCTGAGTCTGTCTCCCACTGGCCATCTAAATCCCATTGGTTAATTACCAGACTCCAAACAATATTACATACTCATGGTCAGCCTTTTCTGTAGTGCTCTTTCTCTATAATTCAGAGGCTAATATTCTCAGGCAAGCACTAGATACAATTTCCCTTGTAGATAGGCCATGTAAAACAATAACTTCTTAGGTGCAGTTATGAATTATTTGTTCCTTGGAGATGTCATTAGTTGTCCCTTCTATTATGTTTGCATATGAGGACAAATGGAGTACTGTTAATTATAATGTTTTGAACAATAATAAATGGTTGTTGAAACCAGTTCCTCTTCTGTTTGTTATTCTAACACAAAGTGCTACATTTTTTGGCAAAAAGATTGTAAGCTGTTAATAAAACAAAAGCAAATAGTATAAGGAAAGCAACAGGAACCAATGTTCACTCTAAAATAGTCTCTGAGTTTTAAAATATTAGTTCTGCAGGAATATTAAAATAAGAATTACTAAGGTCATTATTTTTGGAGAATAAGATACAAAATTTTTAGTTAGCAAGTTTTCATTCTATCTTGTCTTTTCTGAGTCCCATGAGAGAATACACTTATTTTCTCATATCTAGATAAGAAGTATTATGGAGTGTACAAAGGAAGTAAATGTCAGTCCTTTGAAAATTAGAGCCTCCCGCCCATGCAGGCTTAGAAATGGGATTAATTAAAACAAATTAGTAAGAATTTATGCTAACAATGAAAAGGATACCAATATTAATTTACTCAATCGATTAATAATAGCTTAACTAATATGAACTAAATAGACCAAAAATAATCATTTTGATATTAATTCTGAACTCATTTTAGTCAAATCCCTGAATGTTTGACACTGGGAAAGTTATCAAGTCTCTAGGTTGTGAGTGATTTCATATGTAAAGTAGAGGGAATATTGATGTTTTTGCTGTGAGAATTCATATTCTAAGTGTGTTTTTATTCATGAATTTTAGGTGATATGAGCCAAAGTAAGACTCAACATCAGAAAACATATTACCCTGATAAATGACACAAAATGCTGCTGTCAGACTTACCATCTTATGAAGAGGAATAAAGGAGGGCAAAATGTGTTAAACTGAAAATCGTGATGGCAGGTTATACTCAAAATTTTCTGGTTTCCCAAAATGAGCCAGTCAGAAATCCTGTTAAAGTGGAAGAGTTGACTCAATAACAAGACATTCTATCATAAACGAAATAATAGGCTCCACTTTGTTTCTTCTAATCAGCCATCACACTTTTAATTGTTCCTGGCTCAGAGTACAGACTCAACATATGTTGATTGAATAAATAATAAAACATACCACCTTCCCTACAGTTTACTGGCACTTGGATCTTCTTTGAAGGAGTCAAATGTATAGCTTGAAAAATGTTATGACATATGATAAAATATACTGGGATTTTTAACAGATTAAATAAAAATATAAATGACATGTGAAGTCTGCTCTTGTGAATTGCTATGGGAAGAGTACGTGATGTCAGAATTATAGAGAGAATGAATGTTGCCATGGGGTTAGAGGCAGAGGAACAAACAGAAATTGAAAACTATTTGTGTCCATAGTAATATGAATGTTACTTAAAAAATTTTATTGAAAGTTAGTTTATTTTTAAAAAATGAAAAGGCATAATATAATGTGAGGTAAATAGTTGTCATATATGTATATCTATCCAGATCATTATAACTATTCTTCAGGGCACTTGCAAATGAAAATAAATTCTGACCACTATGCTGTACTGATGTGTACTGGCTGAATAACAACTAAGTATCTGGGATAATCCCTGATAATATCCTGATCAATAGAAAGATTACTCATAAAATGCACTTTCATCTTCTACTGGTCATGTATGAAAGGGTCATCTTGTTCCCTAGAGCTCTTTACCCTGCCAGATGAATAAAAAATAGATGTCATGAATAATCAGGAATGAAAGCACTTAGGAATATGTCTGTATATTATTAGTCCCTCATTCATTATGTATGAACCAAAAATGCATTTTCAAAATAATTCAAATGAAAATAATAGAGCTCAACAATAGGGAATTTGAATAAGAAATTAAAGTGTCATTTACTAAGTGTTTGATAACAAAATCAATCTAATGAAATTATATATTTTGGTAGCTAATCGTGACAGTCTGAAAAGATGTATTTTTTTAAGAAAATTTAAAAATTTTTTCAAGACTAACCAATGAACTTGACTTTGGTGAGACAAATGTGAAAATTTCTTTTTCTCTGTTTCTTTTCTCTGTTCTCAGAAGCACAGTTTAATAGATGAACTAAGTAAATAATGAAACGTACTACCTTGCTTACAGCCTACTGGCACTTGGATTTTCCTCAAAGGTGAAAAGCAAAGATTTATTTTCTAGTTCTGGAGTCTGGTGAGTTCAAGATCAAGGTATCGACAGGTTTAGTGTCTGGTGAGGACCTACTATCTGGTTCATAAGTGGTGCCTTCTTGCTGTGTCCCCACATAGTGGAAGGAGAAAACAAACTTTCTCTGACCTCTTTTATAGGAAAAATAATCCCATTCATGAAAGTGAATCACCTCCCTAAAGGCCCCACCTCCTAATATCATCATCTTGGAAGCTAGAATTTCAACATGTGAATTTTAGGAGCACATATAGCAAAATCCCACTTGACTTTCCTTAAAACAACTGAGACTGCTAATTCAAACAGTTGCTGCCAACCCAAGGAGGTTGCTAGGTAAATGCTCTTAGAGCATGTCTAAATCCTCCATGACTTCTGATCAAATCCCACAAAACATTTAATGCTTATTCCTGATGAGCAGGATAGGGAAGAAAACAATGAAATGAGAAAAACAAAGCATCATCCCACACTGGGCTTTGTTCTCTCAGATTCTCTGACCACTTATTGTAGTTTCATTCTCAAGAATTAGTTTGCTTAATTAAGAATGACTTGCATGCCAAATTTATGCTCTATTCTCCAAAGGCCTGCCTTTAAGCTTGCTCTTAAATACATGATACCTGGGGTTGGAAACCTAAGTGAAGAGTAAACATTTTTGACTTGGCATGGTATTTGACTTATTGCTTTATATAGGCAATCTGATACCCATTGGTAATCTAAACCCTCACTTTAACACATGTTAATCTTTGTCTCTAACTCAAATGTAGGGCTGGAAACTCAGCCAATGAAATTACCACTGCTGGCAGTCTTGCATGTGTGAATGTTTGAGAATGCTTGTATTAGGATGGTTTTTATAGGCATTATAAATCATAACTTTAATTATAAATTAACAATATAATTTAGTAGAGGACAGAATTTCTACACTATGTTCCACATTTATGCTGAATTAAAAATAAAAACACTCTATCTGACCATTTGGAGTGCCATTTGAGGGTCTGTCCCCTCTGCTTTATGTAGTTTTGTTTGTAATGCTAGTTAGCAATTAAAATTAATCTTTTATTTTTCTCTTTTCCTGTAAGCATTTTCTTGTACTGCTAGTATTTATAATCTGACTTGTAATACCGTTATTTGTTTACATGTCATTCTCAGCCCTACAGAGTAAGCTGCTTGGTCGTGGTGCTATTTCAGCAGTGTTATAGGTCACACAGAGAGAACGCAACAATTTTTAAGTTAAATAATGTTGTATAAGACAACCCACTGAAAACAGATTTCTCACAATTTAAAAATTTGCTTACCAAAATGGAGCCCATCTAAAATCAATTGTCAGTAATACAATCTTTATATTTTTCATTTATGAATATTTATATATTCATTTTCTGTGCCAGGGTGCTGTGCCAGAACCCTGTGTCAGGTTTTAAAAGAAAGGGAGAAAATAAAATACATCAGATTGCCTAGATGCTAATACATAAAAGCAATAACAAAGTGTAGAAAAACTGAGATGTGCTAAAAGTTTTGTGCTAGTTGAAGGTAAGGTATATAAAATTAATTCTCCTTGGTGATATGAAGTGTCAAGACAGACTTCTCAGAGGGGATGATATTTGAATTGGATTCTGAGGTAAGTCCAAAAGGTTGAGAAAGATTTTGCTAAATAAGCAAGGGATTAAGGCAATTTTAGGGTTATAAATGAACATATACGAAAGTCTAGTGGACTGAATAAATATTATAGTTCATGAGCTTACATAAGGATGCCTATGAATAAGGTGAGGGTTCTCTGGATGTGGAGGCCTTAGACATAAAGCTGAATGGTTTGTGTTTTATTCTATAGGCTTTGATTTTTAAAAAATAAAGTGATTTACTGATCTAATATAAACAAAGATTGGAAAACAAATGAGGAGATCGAAGAGACCGGTCAAGAGGTTATAGTAAGAGAGGAAAGCAGTGGTTAGTGGGGTTGGGAAAGCTAGTGCCATGAAGCAATTCAGTGTTAAAACTGACAGACAGGGGCAGGCTCGGTGGCTCAGTTTGTAATCCTAGCGCTTTGGGAGGCCAAGGCGAGTGGATTGACTGAATCCCGGGGTTCGAGACCCGCCTGGACAACTTGGTGAGCCCTCACCTCTACAATAAATAAAAAATGAGCCGGGTGGTAGCGCACGCCTGTAGTTCCAGCTACTTGGAAGGCTGAAGCAGAAGGATCTCCGGAGCCCAGTAGGTCAACGTTGTGGTGGCCGGGAGCGTGCCACTGCACTCCAGTCAGGGTGACGGAGTGAGACTCCAACTCAAAAAATTAAATAAAATAAAATATTAAAAAACTGACATACTGGAAAATGTGTGGATATGGATGGTTAGGATGGCATCAAAGACAATTCAGTAATTTTCACCTTGGGCAACTGGGCAGGATTATCTCCTTATTGAAAGGATCTGGATTTCTTTCTGTCTCTCTTTCAGGATTGGTGGGCAATAATAAATTTGGCACACGAGTTTCATGTGTGTGAGAATCATTGTAATGGACACCTACTGTTAAGTCTAGGCAAGCAAATCTTATTTCGTTTTCTTGGAACACTGCACATGGTTTGGAAGCAGCTGTCGTTTGTACAATGAGCCCTTTCAAGTGTCCAGAATGGAAGGCATGAAGTAATATGCTTTTAGGATGAGCTACTAAGAGTTTATTAAAGTGGATCAAGAAAACCAAGTAGCTCTCTCTCTGAATGTCTAAAACTGAGGATACATAAATTTGTGGATTGTTATTTGTTACATTCCAATGTGTGGGCCAAAGAGTACAAAAAGCTAGCTGCCAGTGTGAAAGAAGGCATAAACAGATACTCAGAGAGAAAGACACATGAAAGATGAAAGAGGAATATTTCCTGAGTTTTTCTTGGGACTTTGGCCTCTTGTGGCCATAGATCATGTTCTCTAGCTCCCTGACATTCTCCAGTCATCACTTCAGTAAACCTCTTTTTATCTTTTGGTTTTGCCTAAACTAACTAGTGCCCATTTCTCTTATTGTTGTTTGTTTCCTAAACTGAAGTGACCTTAAACTATGTCTGAATGGAGATGTTTACTATGCAAAGGAAAATATTCCAAAAATAATTATCAAAGCTTGAGTATAGATTTAGGCATCATCAATATAGATTTGGAAGGTTGAAAACCTAAAAATGAGTGAAAATGTCCAGGAAGAGTAAGCAGAGTGAAAAGAGAATAGATCTTAGAGCAAAACGTTGATAATTATCAAATTTAACAATAAACACAAAGAGGGAAAGATATTTTCACACAGGAAGAAGGAAAGGGTAAAATATGTTAACAAAAGCCATAAAGGACAAAGGAATTTCAAATATGAGGTGTGGATAATTCTGCTAAATATTGCAACGAGGTCAAACAGGATAAGAGCTAATAAGAAGCTATTGAATTAGGCAAACAAATGATTATTGTTCACTATTGCTAGCTATAAACAGTTTCAACAGAATGAGAAGGATGTTGCTTAAAAACAGGGATAAATAATGAATGAGAGAAGACTGCTCCTGCAATATGTGTAAGGGATAGAAAAGAAAGACAGAAGTTAAAAGAAACAACTATGCTCAATTTGACAAATGTTTAATTTCTACTATGTGCTAGGTACTAAGCAAAGCTAAATGCTGAGATAGATACAGTTCCTCACATAATCTAAGGTGATGAAAGAAACAGAACTACAGAAAAATACCTTCAACTCCTCAACAGTTAAATGGTCATGTTGTGCATGGTGTCAGGAAGACACCAATTTTGTATGCATGGGCATTTGTATGAGTGGATATACATATGCACATGCAAAACCCACAATAGTGTAAGTTGAAACAACTGGTTTATTTAAAAGTAGACAAAACTATAACCATTTGTTTGAATGTAAAAGCCAACTCCCCAGATCAATTGTAATCCACAGTACGACAATCTGCCTACAATCTAGCTGGGACACTGTTTACTTATCTGTGGCTTAAGTGTGAATTTTTTCTCTTACATGACAAATGAATAATGTAAGAAATGCGTAGCCTTACACATCCTTGTCTCAGACAAAGTGTGGCGATTGTGTTTGTAGAAAGATAAAATCATGTTCAGTTGAATCGCACCAGTATCATTAATGCTTTATTTCTTTTTTAAACAGCAATGAAAACATATATATATATATATATTTTTTCTTCTTCACTTAAGAGTAATTATTTCCAAATTGTCCTACTAAAGTTTCCACAGATGGAAGATTTCTGTATTTTTAAAGGCACACCCCTAAGTGTCTACTTTTCCAACAAAAGAATGCCAAGAATAAAATTCTTTAGAGGGGAGGCTCCTGCTTGTGAGTTACCCATATTCTGTTCACCAATATTGAAAAATAGCTCCTCATTGTCTACAGTTTTATTACCTGGCTGGGGTTTCTGACCTGAGCAAGTCAAACACTCCTTCTCCACTGTTTCAAATCTGCTAAAACTTTGCAATAGTTAATCAACCTTAACACGCCCTTATAGTTTTTCTAAGGGTATTGTGCACTATATACATCTTATTCCCCATTCTATCACTATGTGGCAGAGGGTAAGGAAATCAAATTGACGAAAACTAAGACATGAAATGAATAAAATTACCAAAATAATAATAGCACTTCAAATTAATCTGGTCAACTCGTGAAAACAATATATTTTAGAGAGAGGAACTAGAACATGCAATATAGTCTATCTGGAAAATTGCAGTTGGTCCTAAAATGATTGCCATATAAAAACTATATATTTTTTCATGGTCTGGATTCTGATCAGATCAACTCACTAACTTGTACCATAATACTGATGAGTCTGTTTGCCTGGTTCTTTCAATTAGGACTTAAAAAGCAGAATTGCCAAAAATATCTCAGATTTAACTCTTGATTATATCTCCTTCTAATCTCTTCTTTTACTGTAATTTTTCCTCAGTTTGGTTACTTTTCTTCTATTCAGTTAATCCAGTCCAATCTAAGTATCTTCCTTAATTAATTTCCTTTCCTCAGACCTATCCATAAATGATGCCATATCTTTGTAACCCATGTAGTCCAAATATACCCCAAATAGATCTACTTTGTTCCAGCTCTGCTACTTTTATCCTTTCTTGAACCCCCGTGTCTTGCCTGCAATCTTCTCTAATTGGTTATGCAGCTTCTATTGAAGGCTACTGGTCATTTTCCATACTGTGATGATTTTGTGAAATGTGAATGACAGCACATGGAATCAAACCTTCTGACATTCTTAGAAGAAAATTCGAACTCCCCACCACGGCCTGCAAGCCTCTATATGATGAGAGGTCTCTCCCACACCTTCACTGTGCTCCCTTTCTCTCATTATACTCTAGCCACACTGACCTTTTTTCAGTTCTTCAAAACTTCCAGTCTTATTTCTACTTCAGGGTCTTTGTACTTGCAGCTGTTTCTGCTGGGAATATTTTTACTTAAGTGTACTGTACAATTTGATCATGGCCATGAAAGATAATTTTGGTCAAATTAAAGGAAAATATATTTTGGTATATTTCATATAAGCCAAAAATTCATACAGTTTGGAATTATGAATTATTGGGATGTTAGGGACATGAATTATTGGGATGTTAGGGACAATATATTGTTCCAGTTACTATCATTGCATAATCAACAATCCTGAATTTAGCGACACAAAACAACAGCCATTTTGTTATGCTCATGATTTCTGTGGGTCAGGGGTTTTAAAAGCCAGTGCAAATGACTTTACTGCATGTCTGGGTTTTTTGGCTAGGAAGTCTCAAGAGCTAGGAATGACTTGAAAGTGATAACATTGAAATTATATGAAGGCTTATTAACTCACATGATTGGTGTGTTGATGCTAACCATCAGATGGAAACTCAGCTGGACCTCTCAGTGTGACTATTCAGGCTTCCTTATAGTATGGTCACTGCATTCCAAGAGGGAACATATCAATAGAAACAGGCAGACAGTACTCGACCTTTAAAAAAAAATCTAGCCACAGAAGTCCCTTGACATTGTTTCCATTGTGTTTACAAGCCTGTCCAGATTTAAGATATTTAAACATGGACCTCACCAATAGGTGGGGAAAGAACATCAAAGCTACATGGTAAAAGTACATGTGATATGGGAAATATTGTTGCCACCATCTTCCACACATATATTACCTTGAATTATGGTGTCTTGGAAAGCAACATAGCAGTTAGATACAAAACAGCCACAGATTTCAATGTCAAAGATGAAACACTGAGTATACTAGATCACTGGTTTCATCCAGAAAACACATATTTATGCTGCTGGATACTTTTTATGAGCTGGTTTTAAAGCCATACCACTTTTAAAAATGCCTTATTTCAATGGAGCAGTGTGATTTAATATATAGCAAGGATAATTTTCAATAAAATAATTTAAAATATAATTTATTATTTACCAGATAATGCTTGTGACAGCTTATGGTAACCAAATGAAAGACTGTAAACCACCACATAAAAGATCAAAGAAGAGATGGGAAATCAATAAGAAACCCTTTTAGAGTTTGCCAAACTTGACAATGCCTCACTTCTCTAGGCTATACTGCACTTTCATTTTTAATTACTTTGAGAAAAATGTTAGGACGTTAGGCCACAAAGACAAGCCAAAGTTTTTTTTGTTTTTGTTTTTTGAGTCAGAATCTCACTCTGTCACCCACGCTGGGGTCAGGTGATCTTTCCACCGCAACCTTCCAGTGACTGGGACTACAGGCAAGTGCCACCATGCCCGCCTAATTTTTTGATTTATTGTAGAGATGAGGTCTTGCTAAGTTGCCCAGACTAGTCTCGAACCTGTGGGCTTAGGAAATCCTCTCACCTCAACCTCCCAAAGTGCTGGGATTATAGGTATGAGCCACAGCGCCTGGCTGCCGAAGTATTTTAAAATTCATACCATATTATCCATCAAGTACAATATCCAGTTTGTTTGGAGAAATTGAAAAATATTCAGAACATAATATCAAAACTTGAGTATGGATTTAGCAATTTATAAACATTGCTTTCTATATCTACTTAATCATGGAACCTCAACTGTCTACTTCATCATGGAACCTCAACTATTCATTCTTTCACACTGTCCTATCTGGTCTTGCTTGATGATTAGAAGGTGAAAAGAGACGTGAATAACTTATAAGTGAGATGCTATATTTTTGATTATGTATTATTGAACTTGATTTATAAAATTAATTGATTGGCTAAACACTAATTGAAAAATAAAGTATTATGGTGATATATAACATTTTGGGGGGAAAAGGAAGATTAAGTTGAGTGCAAATATTCACAGAATGAATTTATGCATGCCAGCAGGAAAGACAGCAACAAAGGACATAACTGAATAATTATTTTCGCAACAAAATTCGATTTTTCAAAGAATCAAAACCTATCCCTGAAGTGAGAAATTCAGGTTTGTATGTGTAAAGTGTTTGTTTTGAATATATTTGTTTTAACTGTTATTGAGTACTTATAATTCAATCTTGAAAATGTTGATAATTTGGCTCTTGCAATTCAAAACTCAACTTGAAATATACAATCCAGAGTTTAGGCTTTTGCAATAGTTTTCTCTGTACAGGATTCTTTTTACTTTATTAGCTACTTAGCAAAAGTCTATTTATCCCTCAAGATCTAACTCAAATATTTTCTGTGTTTCCATAACACTAGGCTCGATTACAACACTCGTTATATTTCACTCTATTTATAATGTAACCCAAGTGTCCTCATGCCTCACTAACCATGGTACAAATGGAGCCATATAAATGATAATGACCAAGATTGCCTTAGTGTGACTTCAGCCTCCTCAAGTAGTAACTCAGTGCCCAGGGAATTGCCTGTCCAATCTTTCTAGTAGTAGGGAACATTGTTCCACATGTACCTACAAGCTGTCTCCACAAATGACATTTATTTCCCACGAGGCTGACACTGGGCACTGCTGTGTTTACTGGGAACACACCAGCTCCTGCTGAGCACCAAGTCTCTGCTGTTGCTCTGATGCAGCCTCTCAAAACAATTTCAAGATGTACCAGACTGAGTTTTTAGGATACCAAGGAGATGGAAGTGTTGTGCAGAAATTGGAAGAATTCTTATCTTCACCATCTGTTTTATTCTTTGTCACTGCAGATATGAGCAACTCTTCTTGTATTAACATACCTCAGTGGGTTTCCATGAAAATAGCTATGGTACCCTCTCTCCCCACTGGGATTAGATTACATTTCATGGGGTGTATCTTCATTCTCTTGTCTTCCCTGTCATGTCAGATAATAATATCCAATATCGTCCTTTCAGCCTAAATGAGAAATAAACATATGCCCTCTTGCACTGGCTTTCTGCAGTTGCATTCTAACCCATTCAGCTCTCCAACCAGATCATAGATATGGTCAGAAATGATTAAATCTCACTTAGGCTGAAGGAGCAGAGCATGCAACTTTTCTTTACACATTTGCAGCCTCGGAATTTTATAAGTTTTTGAGGACATGACTCTTTTATCTCTGTACTGAATCAGAACTAAAAAATAGAAGTTTAAATCAACTCATAGGCCAGTCATTTAATTCTAAAGATAAGCAAAGTATAGCATCTGTTAAGAACTGTGAAGATTTTACTTAGCTTGCAAGTTAGCAAGTTAACTCTCCACAGTATTATGAAAATTGGCAGAAGTCACAAGACTCTTGGATCAGAAACAAAACATTTTATTGCTCACAGTACTGCAAGAAGCATAAGCTTCATGTTTACATCACTGGGAGATACTGTGTGTCAACTGGAAGACACTATCATAGCTAAGAAACTCAAAGCTTAAAGAACTCAAATTTTTAATAATGGGTTGCAAAAGCAACCTGCTCAATTTCTGCTTGGAATAAAACATTATCTTTGTTATACTGGATAGTAAATAAACATTGCCTCTGCTTTAAGAGGGCACTTTATCTTTAACTTCCAAGACTGTTTGCTATATAAATGTCCTTGAAATGATAATCTTTTAAAGCTCAACAAAGACCCAGGTTCTTCTGCAGTAAGACATTCAAGAACTCAGAAGCCCCGTGAGAATTGTCTTCTATAAGTATCAAGAATCAAAGTGACTTTATGTTCCCCAATTCAGTAAATACATATCAAGAGCAGAACTCAGATAATTTGGCAAATGATCCAGTAATTTCTTCAAGTGAAAAATAAACAGAAAACGAATAACATAACATTAATTCAGTTTCATTGATTGACACTGCTAAGGTAAAGTAAGCCCTTTTCAAAATGTATTTTTGAAGTTTTGATATCCACATCCTATAATAAACACTATAATATTAACTATAAAAATTCCAATCCCATTTTCAAACTTTTAAAAGATCATACTGTATATGCATATATATTAGAAATAAATTGTAATAACCAAAGATAAACTCATTCATTTAGTAGGCTATATTTTATAAAATAATGTCTTGAAAAAAATTCACCAAAGTTAAAAAGCTGATATTATTGTGAATGACATACTCTTTTCAGGGGTGTTATCTAGAATGCTATGGGGTATGTGGCCTCAGTATTTTATTGTAGGATGATGAAAACCATCAACATAATCACCAGGAGATCCTCACTAATAACTCATTACATATCCCAAGGTGGAGAGTCAACTTATGACGACGGTTCAGCCTACAAGTCTATCCTCTCCCTTAAATTAGATTCTTCTAGCTGTATTAAAGAGCCATTCTCTGTATGAAACCCAGACAATATTTTTTTAAAAAATAAGTACAAGGCAATGGTCTTCTGCAGATGTAGTGGAAAGAAACCTGGACTGAGAATAAATAATTTTAGGATCAATTCCCAGTACCCAGTGCATGATAACAAAGAGATAAATAAAAGAATAAAAACAAACATTTGGATATTTTTCTTCATCAATTTTACTTAATTTTAACTAGAAAGTTAATGAGAGAGTGAAGGTTAGGAGTTGCTAAGCAAATCAGTTACATCACAGGATGCAATCAACAGAATTCAGACTGTAGGATGGTCTACAGAATGTACAAAATGTGGACAATTAACTTTTTAATAAACAAATTAACAAGGGGAGAGAGTGGTAGAAGGAAAACAAAGAAGAGAGAGAAAGAGAAAAAGGAATCTAGAAGAAACTTATAAGACATATATTACCATTGTTGGTCCTTATTTGCATCTCAGAAAAATAAACTAAAAATTAAAAGTTTTAATAAGCCGATTGAAACGTTTGATATGATTAACAAATTATTGCCATATGAAAAGTATAATTATGGAATTGTGGTTAGGTTTAAAAGAGTCCTTATTTTCTTGGAGATACAAACAGAAATGTTTACAGACAAAGTGTCACCTGGAATTTGCTTCAAAATAATACAACCTACAGTTAACTGCCCAATTAACTACAAATATCTTAGGCTCCCTGCTTTTTGTATCTATTGACTCTGGAGGCAATGAAGAAGGAACACAAGTTCTTTCATAACTATGGAAAACTATCCAAAGCTTCCCTCCTGGATTTATTTGTTACCCTTTCCTGAATTCAATAATAATTATCGTAAGAAACTTTCAGTATAGGTAGAATAAAACAGTGTCAGCAGAAGCATATCAAACTCTACAACAAGGATTTGTGAGTAAAGCCTTTCTGTATTGCCCAGAAAATTATCAGCAATGTAAAGATATTAAAAATAAACCAAATATGACAATTTTGCCATGAAATATTTGTAAAATTTACTGAGTGATTGATAGTCTCCCTCTCTCTAGATTTTTGTTGAATTAAATTAATGTGATTCATTGGTATAATTAAGACATCATTGCTTTTCCTGGCTATTATAGCAAGTTTATTCTAACATAACCAACCTATTCCCCAAATAGTGCAACCAAGAGTCTGTCAAGAAATAACAGATTTCTGTCTCTACAGAATCCCACAAAGAGTAACCCATGAGAATTAGTGGAACAAAACGCAATGGTGATGCAAAGTTTGATTTTTGGTAACACTAATTTGACATTGTTTTTGAGTTGCTATTACCAACTTTTGATAGTCTTAACTTGATTTAATTGTTGATCCTAAAAGAATCTAGTGAATTAAAGGACCACAACATAATCAGCACCATGGAAAAAAATAGTCAAACTTAAATAAATGTTAAAAATGAATTCAGTTTTTAAACGAAAAAAGGAGATGATCCTTTTTTAAAGCAAAGTTAAAATTTTCTTTTTTATATAGCAAGAAGGTCATTTGGAAGATCAATGTGAGCTTAAATTGAAGACAATATAACATTTTATTTTTAACTTGGAGTTAAAAAAGAGTAATTCTTGGGGGAGAGTATGAGCTCCTCCATGACAGAAGACCCCAAATCCATAGACTGTGCTGTGTTTCTCCGTGCTCTCTGTGTCAGGTATTTTATTCAGACCAATGCTGAAATGTAACAACAGGATAATGCTTGTTATTACTGGCCTCTCCTCATCATGGAGAAATCAGGAGTAATTGTTCACCTTAGAGGATTTCCTCTTATAAATGACTCAAGGGAAAACAATCATTCATTTTGATTGCTGTATTTGATGATGTGAACATGAAGACCTATTTCAAGTGAACACTACAAAGATGAAACATGTATTGATATTTTGCATGAATCCTAATTGTGCCCAGTGTTAGATTTAATTTGGGGACTGATTATAACGAATCAGTCATATAGCAAAAAATAAGAACCTTGATGTTGAATGTTCACAAAAATTAGTTGCTGGAAATCATATGGCAAATACATTGGATGAATAAAAACTTACTATCCAAACTGAAACACTTCAGAGAATGAAATGGCATGCTTTTCATAATTATGCTGTGAATTAGGCAAACCCTAACCAAACCCTTATATATGATCACCTTATATACACAATTATCCTAAATGCATCTACCAAATATTGAAAGAAATAATCATGCTAAATTTTACCTGTTTTAGTGTATTTTTGAAAATAAACATAAAATACACTGGAAGTCAATATTTTATCTTATTTTATTTATCTGAAGAATATTTTTTATATAGAGTGTTGCACTTTACAATTAGATTTTTTGGATATATTTTACCTAATAAAGTATCATTAATAGAAGTGATCAGCAGAGGTCGTGATAGATTGGTCAGGCAGGCTAAAAATTAAGTTACTTGCCAAAAATAATGTTACTCCTTTAACTGATTTCTCTCTTTAATTCTTTTTGCATCTATTGCCAATGCTGTGCAATTTAACACTAAAGTTATCAAATTCAACTTACTTATTTTATGGATGGGCTAGTCACTTAACTTTCTCAGAATTGTAGACCATAACCTGGACTGATCTCTGTTCTTTTCCACTATGGGAATCTGCCTTTTTCATGGCACTCCACATCAAATGTCAGTCTTTTGCTCACTGTTATCTATCTCTACCTCTGCAGGGTGGGGTTTGCCGTACCTAGTTTATGCTATATTAATATTCAGGGATCAGCAGCTTCAAGTCCCTGTGAAGAATGAGAAGAGTAAATATATATTATATTAAGGATTTCATAGAACAGGCAGATAAGAAGTTTAACACTGAATACCACCCAGCAAACAAATCAAGAATGGGCAACCCCCTTCAGGTCCCCTCCCACTGTGGGAGCTTTTCTGTCCTTTCAATAAATCCTGTTTTCTAAAAAAAAAACAAAAAAAATCACAAAAGACTCTTCTACTAAGAAAGTCTTACAGTAGACATTTTTGAATCTCATCAATATCAGATTTTCTTCTAATTCTGGATATGTGTTAACCCTTACTTCTCAGCCCCTCTAGGTTAGGTGAGGGTCAAGGGACTGTGACAGAAGAGAAACGTCTTACTTCTAGGCTGAAGCATTGTACTGCATATTATCCTCTTGTCTCTCTTCCCCAGCTATAGCAATCATGAGAGAATCTTAGATTTTTAAAAGTAGAGACAAAAGGTGGAAGTCGCCTGGATTGATGAATTGGAGAGTTACTTGACCCATGGGGTAATTTGTGGAAAAAGAAACCTTAATTATGTTAAGGCAGCTAAGGCACCTTAAAATGGAATCTCTCTTTATCTATGTGTAGGTACACATACATGTGTTTGCAAGCAATATAGCATTCCGTAATTATTTTATTTGAAATTCTGTAACCTTTTAAAGTTGTCATCTATGCAGAAGTGTATCTCATCTCTAGTGTTTATCAGATTTTTTAAGGTGTTCTAAAAGAAGAAAAACATATACATCCCCCAAAACTGGGAACCTTTGGTGCAGGAGTGTCATAAGTTTGAAAAAAAGGGAGAATTTATAGTGGTCCAGATTCCAGCCCTAATACTTTCTGGTTGAGATATAGATTATCACTGTCTCAGATTTAGCAAGGTCAGAGTAATTGATTATTCACCTAGCTAATGGACAAGAATCAGAGGTATATTAGTCAGATACAATTAATTAATTTAAACAGAGCTATATCTAATGGGTAGATAAAGGATCCCCAACCCCAGGGCCACAGACCGCTTACTGGTCTGTGGCCTGTTAGGAACTGAGCCGCACAGCAAGACGTGAGTGGTGGGAGAGTAGAGCTCTGTCATCTGTCAGATCAGTAGTGGCGTTAAATTCTCATAGGAGTGCAAACCCAATCCTATTATGAATTGCTCATGGAGGAATCCTTCCCCACTCCATGGTCCATGGACAAGTTGTCTTCCATGAAACTGGTTCCTGATGCCAACAGTTGGGGACTGCTAAGATAGATAGAATTTCAGGGCAGAGCATTGTCCTATTTGTCTATTCTCTTCATTTAAGCCATTTTTAGAAGACAGGTTGTTAACGCTTTTGTTGCTAAGAAAGAAACCAGTCTCTACAAGAGATATTGCTGCCAGATAAAGTGTGATTGACTCTCTCCATTAGACCATGTTCGGATAGGCAAACCCAGGAACTGCTCTCAACATCCCTTCCTCTTCGTCTTCTCCATCTCTTCCCTTTCTATTTCTTCTCTGCTTCTAGGTCTGACCAACACTTACTTTGGAAGACTTAGTGTGTAGTATATAGCCAGACCTTTAAAGGCCTGAATAGCATGCTATTATTTTAACATACTCTTTGCTCAAATCTGATGAGCTGATTTGTAATTTATAATATACCACTCAGAAGTTCATAGTATTTTCAAGATATGGGGTAAAACCTCACTGTTGTGCTCCCTACTGCCTTGTTTCCAGGCACAAAGAACATTTAAAAATGAAAAATCATTTTTTACTATGTTTTTCAAACTTTTGATACTATGTAACCTTTTATTTATCATGTATATTATACATATATACCTTGGGATGATAATAAAAATATTTTTAAAGGTATTTCTCTTGTTCTTTATAAAATTTTATAATTTAAAAATATTTGCTCAAACTATAAAAATTGGAAAAATTAATTTTAGAAAATATTTAGATTTTGATTACATTTAATAGCTTTTTTTTACAAACCTGGTATGGAGAAACAGCCATTTTTAAAGGATACAACTTCTGACAATATTATTAGGGTTGTAGTATGAAGATTAAGGTATACATGTAAAATTATCTAGACCAGTGTCTTTCAAGCTAATACAGCTTTGAATTCCCTGAAGATCTTGCTAACATACAGATTCTCATTTAGTAGGTCTGGATTTGGGCTGAAATTCTGCATTTCTAATAAGCTTGCAGCTAATGCTGGTGTTGATGATTGATACTTTGTGTTGCAAAGATATGTACACAAGGGCACCATCACTAGCCTAGACTACAGATCATTTGAGCTGCTGTCTTCTGTGCTGCTTTGATAACTAACATCTCTCCTTATGCACAGTAAATCATATGTGATTTGGAACATATCACATACAACTGCATTATAATATCTATTTGACATATGCTCACTCTAAGAATGTAAGATATGAGCAACTTTCTTTCAGAATAAATATGTATAATATTTTCCAATAGAGAGTTGAACCAAAATAACGTGCCAGTGGCCAGCGGCATGCCTCTTGCCAAAGTTTCAGGGTTTAGTGAATTACACCAGTTACGATTCTCAGAGCCATGCTGCACCTGGGCAAGGGGACAATTGCTTGAGTATTTATAAGGTTACGTGTCATGGGATGAAGTGAGAGAAATGGGAAGGAGAAACAGCTATGCTTGAGATGGCTGCCAAATATCTTGGTTCTAAGGAAATTTGCTTGATTTCCTTTGCAGAGTGTATCCAACTTGGCTTCCTCCCACTTTAATTTGGAATTCATTTTCTGTGGTGTTGGCCTTTGACAGTATGAGACCTTGGACACACATGAGTAGTTGAATCTATAGCTACTTTGAGACAATTGTCACCTAATTTTGGTTAATGTGCTGAAAACTCATATCTTTTCATATGAAACTGAGATTATATAAATACCATGGACACCTCTTATATGAGCCAATATCAAGATACCTTCGATTACTGTCATGATTTGAGAGATTCTACCTTTCACAGAACGTTGAGCAAGAACATTACTTCCAAACCTCATATTTCTTATCTATAAGACGGGGATAATAATAATAATAATCTCTAAAGTTGCTGATGAAAGCATCTGATTGGCTTTAGAACTTCTTCCCTCTCTTTTTTCTAAGTCCTTTGAAACAGGAGATTAGAGTAATTGAAGTATTTGTTTTATTTCTCAGATTTTATTACTAGTTTATTACTGGAATCCTTATCAGCTGAATAAAGTATTTTGCACTTGACAGGGTATTAGTCTTCATTTATCACTATACCTATTAATTCAGTATATATTATTGGAAAGTAGAAATCTTTTTCCTTAACTTATATTTTAAATTTCTGGATTTTAATTATTTATGATTTGAGCATTTGCTACGGTAATGAGAGAAAGTAAAGATTACTGAAATTGTTTCCTGATCCCTTGGGGTTCATGACTCTTTTGTGGGCTTTCTCTCAAGACAGATCAAGGTTGAGAACAAAAGACTTTGAACTCCAGGATAATTTAATAATTTACTAAATATAGCAACTATATGAAAGGGAGAGATACCAGGAGAGAGAGAGAGAAAGCACGCAAAAATCTGGGGGTGAACAGAGCCCAAGAGGACATTACCAGCCCTTTCTTTCTCCTATGCTCATGGAGTACAGGCAATGTGAACAGTTAATTTATTTCTGTTTTCTATACAATCGTGGTGCAGGATCTGTTCCATGAAGGATCTAGAACTTTTTTTAAATAAGAAAAGGGTGACTTTTCTTATCTGAAAGCAGCTTAGCTTCAAACCAGAAGTTAGTGTTGATGTTACTGTTATGTGGAGCAGGAAGAAAGCAGTTTCTTCAGACAGTGTATGTGTCCATGGATCGAAGTGGCAGGGATTCATGAAATCCTGTTGATAGAAGGCAGCTGAGACTAAAGACATCATGCTGATACCTCAAAGGAGTTGTCCATAGGGACAGTAAGATTAGCCCAGCAGCAAGAGTCTAGAGGTGGACCATCCAAAGGAGAGTAAGGGAGAAAGAGAATTGTAGGATCAACTGCATCAGGGGAAGCCCCAGTGGAGGCCCTGAAAAAACAGAAAATGAGTAGAGCTTATAAGAAGATGAAGATTTGGGCTTTGGTCACACTATGGCATCCAAGGTCACCTGTAGTGACTAAAAGAGGAGAGCTGCAAACTCTTGCTTTTGACAGGGATGCACTGGACATAATGTAAATAAACATCTCCATCCTTATCACCTCCACCTTACTACCAGCATAGGTGCAGGGACAGAGAATAATAAGATTTAACATGATTGATTAATTACACAAAAGGTGATTTAGGTTTTAGTTACCCATTCGATCTTGAAGTCACTGAAATGGACTGAACATATCAAAAAGTACTAAAAACCCACTAGTTGGTGAAGTTAATTTTTCTTACAATTTTCTCTCACTACAGCCTTTGGGAATGGAGATTCAACAAAATATTATTATTAGTTATTTGAGATATACTTGAGATTCCTTAGTGAAACTTGTACTTTTTGAAGATTCACTTTCATATTCAATTTTTGGCTTAGTTTTAACTTTAATAGCCAATATATCTAATAGTGCTTTACATGGTGGATGCTTTCTAAAAGAACAATGCATGAAAGTATCTTTGGATTAGAAGAAACTCTGAATATTTTATAAAGTCAAGAATGATTTGGAATTTGGAAATGTATTATTCAACTCCTTATTGGGCAGCTAGGTCTTCTGTAGTCCACCGATCTCTCTACCCCAACTAGTAAGTTAATGACTTTTTAACAACTAGTAAGTTAATGACTTTTATTGTCTTCACAGATTAAAAAGAAATCCAAAAAAGGAAACGTTTTGCCAGGTGGAAGAGGTGAAACAAAACACAGCAGAAGTACTAAAAGGCATCAAAATGGACAAGTTTAAAAACTGTTTTGAGCAGTGGAAAAAGTATCTCAATAGGTCTATTGCATCAAACGGAGAGTACTTTGAAGGTGACTAAAGTTTAAAAATGTAAAAATAAATATACAATTTTTATAAATAAATTCAATAAATTTTATAAATAAATTTTTAGGTCCTCTTGTATATAGCATAGTCATTAAGAATATGGTTTCAGGAGTCAGTCTGCCTATGTACAGGCTGGACTCAGTGACCTCTTAGCTTTGGGAATTTGAGCAGATTACTAACTGTGCATAAATTTCTTTATTTACAAAATAGGAATAATAATAGCACTTGTCTCATAGGTTTGTTATGATTGTCAAGTTAACAGATCTCAAGACCTGAGGTTCAGTAATGAGCATTTAGCAATGATAATTACTATTGCTATCATTACAATTACTAGTATTATTATCCTTAGTATATTGATGTGATACAAGAATTTGATTGATAAAATTTTAGTCATGCTGTTTTATTGTCGTACCATGATAATCATGCCAATTTTAGCTCTGCCATTTAATTCTCTATAATTTAGGATAACCATGTTTCTCCAGGTCTCAGTCTCTACATTTATTAAATGAGGGAAAATTGCCAGCCTTAACATCTTCACTGGGCTGTTAACAGGCTCTAACTAATTGCTTGGCAAATGTACACTGTTGACCATGGAGGGCTATGAGACATACAGAAAGATTCTGACTGCAGCATCTGTTTCCACCTTTGCATTCTTTTATTTCCAACATCACCGTGAATTAGCCTTACTGATGATGAGACATTAAAATTGAAGTCAATTACTGTAGTTAGAATTTCTTGGGCTTTGACGTTGTCTCTATATCAAATTTCCTTTATATATTTAGATATTTCTACAGCTTTCCAGTTGCTTGATCTATCTCCCCTAGTTTTTCTCCTTACAAATTATAGCATAAATTGTAATTCCCAGATGCCATATTTGTCATTTTAATAATGTCTCTCCTTAATCTCTAGGCTATTGCTGCCCACATTTTAATGTGCATAAGAATCATCTGAGAATCTTATTAAAATGGAAATTCTCATACAGTAGCTCTGCATTTATAGTAAGCTCCCAGGGGATGCTGATGGTCCAAGAAACATACTTTGAGAATCACTCTTCCATAGAAGTAATACCACTACTAACAATAATAACGGCCATCCCTCGCAGAGAACTGGCATCTCCCAGCACTATTCTGTGTGCTTTAGGCATGTTGAGTTACTTAAGCTTCCAACAACCCTGCTTGGTGGGTAATATTCTATTTTTGCTGTATTAGTAGAGGAAGAAATGGAAGCACAAGGAGGTTAGACCATGTACCCAAAGACAGGTCATTAATGAGTGCACACTTGATTACCACACCCTAGTGACCTAATGTAAAAATGGGCCATCAACTTCTTTGTATTTATCATGTTAAATTCTTCTTAAATTTCATAATTATTTAGCCTTTTATATTTAAAACCTGTGTAGGTAAATGGAAGAGAGGTGGTATTGAACTGCACTGTCCCATACTTCACTACCTACAGGGGCTATGGAACACTCAGGATATGACTAGTCTAAATTGAAATGAGGGGTAAATGGGAACTATACACCAGATTTAGAAAACAGTATGATAAAAAAAAGAATGTAAAGTATTTCATTCATAATTTTAATGATAGTAGGTTGAAATAAATAAAAAGATATTTGAATATATTGGACAAAATGAAATATATTTGAAAACATATTTTCACCTTTTTTTTCTTCTTAATGAGGCTAGGAGGAAGTTTAATATTCTACTTGTGATTCACATTATATTTCTTTTGGATAGCACTTAGGTTGAGATTTCAATACAGATAGTTAAGCACAGCCCTTCACCCCAATGTGCTAACCAGTATGGGTCACAGCCCCATTGCCATCACAAAACAAGACATATTTAAAGCTCAGGGAATGTGGTTGAGCTTCGGTGGGGCCTGTGGGTGACCCGATGCCTAACCGAGTATCTAATCAGGTCTGCTTTCCTTGGCCTGAGCATTTGTCCTTGTGCTCACAGAGTTCTTGAATTCTTTGTGACTAAACAAACAACTATAAGTTAGTGTGTCTGATTTTAGTATGACAATGTCTTGATTTAGACCACAGAATGCAATTGTGCATTCTTCCAGGGCATTTGTTTTTCTATCTACAAATTGAGGGAGGTGACCAGATTGCCATTAAGACTCCTTTAAGATTTAAAACTGGATAATTGTTTATTAACTAATAAATGAAGGAAGGTTTAAAAAACTAGAACAATTGACATGTTTTAAATTCCACAGAGGCAGGGCCCAAACATATGCTCCCAAATATATGAATAAATATAACGTCAAGCATTTTTTTATTGGTCGAATTCACAAGCTGTAAGTCTTTTGTAACCAGGTATTTAGCTTTTTTTGTTTTCCATGATTGAGAGCATTCAGAGAGCCTAGCGGTACACCATGTCCCCTTTTTATTGCTAAAATTACCAAACTACATGAAAAGATAATGAAAGGATTTGTTGCTATGCCTTTAAATGTCACCAAAAAAACAGTCAAATGGGTAAAAAAATCAAGGGTTCTGAGTTAGCTGTACTTTTCTGGCGACTTCTGAGTCACACCCAGAAGTGGAGAATAGCTGAATGAAGGTTTATTTTCCTATTTGAGGTTCAAAGTTAATCCTGTTTATTTAAAAAATTCCCATCTCAGAATTAGAATCTCTGTTCTTCAAGAGTGAGATTATGTGGACATGAAATTTACAACATAAAACAATAGAGCCATAAATAACAATTACAGATACAATGGGTGAAACTAATTTTTATCTAAATTTTGTATAAAAGTAGTTTTGGTCACTGTAATTACTGACTTAAGGCTTTTGATTGGTCTGACTAAATACGTAAACACATTTGAAGCTCTTTGGAGTTTAGAAGAATATCATTTTGTTTTATAAATTTTTATTTTGGTTTTCAAAATTATTTATCATAATCCAACCTGAAATCTTTAGAGCAGCGTGTTCAGTTTCTAGTAAATGTCCTCTGGCTGAAGCATAGAAAAGAAAATAAAACCTCAGAAAAATAATGTCTTGGCAGCCATGGATTTCCATTAATTTCAAGGTTTAATTTTATGCTAATTTGAACATATGTTTGTAATTTTTAAATGCTTATCTTAATAATGACAGGCCATTTTAATATCAGCTCATTAAACAGAGAGTGAGAAAAGCAAAGGCAATTAAGTTTTTGGATAACTTTTAAAACTTTGAACTTGTTCTAAATATCAACCTGACATTTTGTACTTAGGGTTTGGCCTCAAACACAGTTGAAACCAGATGGCAAAAGAGCACAATAGATTATAATGAATTCTTGGTAAATCTTAGTGGAACACTCAAAATATAATAGACATATTTGCTTAACTGGGTTATCATATATACAAGTTTTCTTCTTTGGCATATTTAATAAAGTCATTAATACTTAAACACATTTAACACAGTGTGAATTTATATTTTAAATGTTTAGAAGAAATAAATAGTGTCTCAAATGCTAAGACATATTCAATTGTATTAAGCTATTATGTAGTTTGAAAATTGGTTTAACTTTTCTAAAAGAACTTTAATATCAGTAAAATAAGGATTATTCACATTCATACAATCATTCTCTCTCTTTGAAATAAAGTAGGCTGGCATTTATATCTTTGCTTACTTTAAAGTATAGGACCAACTATCTTAGATTCTACATATAAGTACGGCCATATAATGTTTGACCTTCTATGATTAGCTTATTTCACTTAATATAATGTCTTCTAGTTTTATCTATGTTGTTGCAAATGGCAAGATTTCCTTCTTTTATATGGCTGAATAGTATTCCATTGTGTATATATACCACATTTTCTTTATTAATTCATCCATTGATGAACACTTAGGTTGAGTCCATATCTTGGCTATTGTGAATACAGTTAAAACAAACATTGAAATGCAAATATCTCTTTGACTTACTGATTTCACTTCCTTTGGATATATACACAGTAATGGAATTGTTGGTTCATATGGTGATTCTATTTTTAAGTTTTTGAGGGGCCTCCACACTGATGTCCATAATGGCTATACTGATCTACATTCCTTCCAAGAATTTATAGGACTTCCCTTTTCTTTACTTCTTCACCAATGTTTATTATTTTTTGCCTTTTTGATAATAGCCATTCTAACTGGAGTGAGATAAGATACCTCATTGTGATTTTGATTTGTATTTTCCTGATAATGAGCAATGTTGAGACTTTTTCATGTACCTGTTGGCCCTTTCTTTGCATGACTTCTTTTGAGAAATATCTATTCAAATATTTAGTCCATTTTTAAATCAGATTATTTGTTTTCTTGCTATTAAGCTTTTTTAGTTCTTTGTATATTCTGGATGTTAACACCTTGTCAGATATACAGTTGGCAAATATTTTCTTCCATTATATAGATTATCTTTTTGCTCTGTTGACAGTTTCTTTGCTGGGCAGAAGCTTTTAAATTTGATGTAATCTCATTTGTCAATTTTTGTTTTTGTTGCCTGTGCTCTTGAGGTCCTATTTTTAAAAAATCCTTGCCCATGCCAGTGTTATGAAGCATTTTCTCTGTGTTTTCTTTCAGTAGTTTCATAGTTTCAGGTCTTACATTTAAATCTTTAATCCATATTGAGTTGATTTTTGCATGTGTTGATAGGTAGAGATCTAGTTTCATTCTTCGGTATGTGGATATCCAATTTTACTAGCAACCTTTATAGAAGAGACTTCTTTCTCCAGAGGCTTTCTTAGTACCTTTGTTGAAAATAAATGCATGATTTATTTCTGGGTCCTCTACCTATTCCATTGGTCTATGTATCTGTCTTTAATGTCACTACCATGCTGTTTTGGTTACTATAACTTTGTAGTAAATTTTGAAGTTAGGTAGTGTGATGCCTAGAGCTTTGTTCTTTTTGTTCAAGATTGATTTAGCTATTGAAGGTCTTTTGTGAGTTCATAAAAATTTAAGGATTTATAAAATTTTGTGTAAAAATTGTCATTAATATTTTGATAGGGATTACATTCAATCTGTAGATCACTCTGAGTAGTAAGGGCATATCATATTAATTTTTCTAATCCATAAACACAGGCTATCTTCCTATTTATTTGTATTTACCTCAATTTATTTTATCAGTGCTATATAGCTTTTATTGTAGAGTAGCTTAACCACTTCCTTGGTTAAATTTATTCCTAGTTAGTTCTTTTGTAGCTATTGTAAATAGAATTGTTTTCTTGATTTTTTAAAATATAGATTGCTATTGGTATATAGAAACACTACTGATTTTTGTATGTTGACTTTGTATCCTGCAATTTACTGAATTTATTTATGAATTTTGAGAGTTTTTGGGTGGCATCTCTAGAGTTTTCTCTATATAAGATCATGGCATCTGCACACAGGAAAAACTGACTTTCTTCTTTCCAATTTGAATGCCCTTTATTTCTTTCTCTTGCTTAATTGCTCGGGCTAGGACTTCCAGTAAAATGTTGAGTAGAAGTGGTGAAAGTGGGTATTAGATCTTAGAGGAAAACTTTCTAACGTTTCTCTGTTCAGTATGGTGTTAGCCATAAGTTTCTTATATACGGCCTTTATAATTTGAAGCTTGTTCCTTCTTTTCCTAATTTGTTGAGGGTTTTATTATGAAGGAGCATTGAGTTTTACCAAATGCTTTTTCTGTGTTATTACAATGATTTTTTTTTTTTGTAATTGATTCTGTTACTTTTATGTATGCATCACGTTTATTTGTGTATGTTGCATTCTTGCATTTCTGGAATGAATTCCACCTTTGGTCATGGTGAATGCTCTTTTTAATGTGTTATTGAATTCTATTTGCTAGTATTTTGTTGAAAGTGTCTACATATATGTTCATCAAGGGTCTTGGTCTCCAGTTTTGTTGTTGTTGTTGTATCCTTCTCTGGTTTTAGAATCAGAGTACACAGAAAGTAAAATGATGCTTACAAGAGGCTGGGAAGGGTGGGGGGAATAGGGGGAGGTTGGCCAATGGGTATAAAGTTACTTAGATAGGAAGAACAGTTTCTGGTATTCTATTTCACAATAGGATGACTACAGTTAACAATAATGTTTTTATATTTCAAATAGCTAGAAGAGAGAATTATGAATGCTATCACAACCAAGAGATAATAAATGTTTTGGGTGATAGATGTGCTAATTATACTGATTTGGTCATTACCCAGTGTATACATGTATCTAAACATCACACCATACCCCTAAATATGTGCAATTAGTGGATTAAAAACAAAACGAAACTTTTAAAAAGTAAGGAATCAGTTCATTTTCACAACATTTTTCTTTTTGCTTGCTTGTTTCCATCAGAAGTAGCAACAAACTTTCATCTTAAAAAGGGTTCTACTCCTCAATGGAAAAAAATTTAATCTAAGAATAAATGCAGACCTTTATTAGGAAGAATAATCATCACACCAAAATTGCCACAGTAATACTTTATTCAGAAAGAAACATTTGTATTTGAAGATGGTTACAAATGGAAATGGAAATCTTGAGAGAAAAAACAACACATATTTTGAGGATGAAATGCCATTTCCTTTTGTAAGGACTTGGTCATGACATAAACATTATTTCTCTAAAAGGTCAAGTCAAATTTCTTTATGTGTGGTGGTCTGCCCTCTCCTGGGCCAGAGTCATATATAAAAAATTAGCGTGACTTACAAAGAAAAATTCAGCTCCAAAAGAATAATGTATCTTGTAAGTTAACCTGGTACTAAAATCTAAATATTTATTCAAGAGTGTGATAATTTCTCACAGATTGTACTCCTTTTTCAAATATTTGAGGAGTTCTTAGGTGTGGTTGTTCTATTAATTTCCTACTTATGTTCCTTTACCTCCTTATCTCTATTGCAAAATAAACACAGCTTGGCACTTGACATTTTCTCTGACTTCTCTTTTAAAACATACTTTAGACGTAACTCACAGGCAATGCCTAGAATTCCCCTTTTTTGTATACATTTTTCCATTAAGATTTTCTCTATTATACATGTAATATAAATTTGTTAAACAAGAAAATTAGAGAATAGAAATAAATAAATCATTAACAATTACTTATAATCACATCCTAATGATGAAATCACTATTAATTCTTGAGAAACTAATTATTTTGATATTTGATGTAGACAGAAATATATTAACAGTAAAAAAAAAGGTGTTTATTTTAATAAAATAGGATACAGAATACATACTTTGGGAAACATTTTAAAAATTGAATATGTGAAGAAAATATTTGTGTTTGGTATTTAAAATATTTTATAGTGCCATTTTATGTTGAGTGCTCTGTGTCTCTTTTGCTCTTAGACAGTAGTGCTTTTGGAACAATGATTGAGCCAAATTAACTTTGAGAGTTGCTATTGTTAAGCACATAATTATGTATAAAAATATATGCTCAATATTTTGGAACAATCTGATCTATATTTTGATAATTAGCTGTTTTTGAAAAGTGTGCCCTAAAGGAGATAAAGAAAACAACTAGCATCTATCTTCTCAATATGAGTGAAAGCCAACCAAATAAAATGGGTCTAAGCAGAGACTATCAGGATTTCAGCTATAACCATGATACAGACATGATAAAATAAGTATTTGAGATTGAATAGGTGACTTCAAAGAAATTTCATTATTGTGGATTATTTATAGTTCTCCTGTGATTTCTACTTTATTCTTTAATTTGAGATATGTAGAAAATATCTTCCAGAATGTCTTCTCAGCTCATAACCCTTCTCTTTGGTATGAGATCAGAGAGGTCTACTTACTAGTATATACGTTAGACCCCCAAAATGTGTTACTCAAATATGCTGAAACTTTATATATTTCAAGGAACAGTAATGAGTACATGAAGATTAGGCAAGGCAGCTCTACTGCATCCAGTCACTTAGCGGTCCAGGCTGCTGAGATTCTGCTAACTTTAAACAATGACAATGTCACCTTTTGGGTTTTCACCACCCTGTTCAGGTCTAAAAGAGTAAGACATGAATGAGTTTTACAAGATCTGGGTCTAGAATTGGTACACATAATTTTTATTCACATTCAATGATGGGAACTTAATCACTTTACTATATTTAACTGTAAAACACCTGGGACGTTTAGTCCAAATTATTTCACAAGGAAGATATAGATTTTGGTGAAGTGTTAGCATCTTTGCTATGCCCCTTCTTTCTATATCGGTAACATACTACTCTCTCCCACCCTCATTGATTTATCAATGATGAATACCTGGCATGCCACAAGCTGGGCAAGTCAGATTCAAATTCTCCCTCCAGGGGATAAGAGAGTGGAATTCAGAGACAATTTCTATATGTGACTGAAACTACAGCCATTAAAAGCATGAAGTTCCAAAAGAGAGAGTGGATGTGGGATAAAAATAAAGCAAAAGAATGCAAAAGACACAAGGTAGAGACTGGATTTCTGTTGACTTTCCAGTTGTTGATCTTACTCTCTTTCCAAATCTGACCAGCAGTTAGTCTGACTAATTCATGAAACAAGCTAATATTCTCTCTCTCTTTTTTTTTTTTTTTGAGTCGAATTCTCACTCTGTCACCCAGACACCCAGACACCCAGACACCCAGACTGGAGTGCAGTGGCACGCCTCGACCTGTTGGGCTCAGGTGATCCTTCCGCCTCAGACTTCCAAGTAGCTAGAACAATAGGCATGCACCACCATGCCTGGTTAATTTTTGATTTGTTATAGAGACTAGGTCTTGCCATGTTGCTCAGGCTGGTCTTGAATTCCTGAGCTTGGGCAATCCTCTTGCCTCCTCCTCCCAAAGTGCTGGGATTGCAGGCATGAGTCACTGTGCCCAATTCTTTTAATTTTTCATTAAGTTTACTCAAGTTGATTTTTGTTACTTTGAAGCATATTTTTAACACAGAAGAGTATGCTGGCGAAAAAGTTTCTATTGATTGAGGAAGAGTTAAACAGTTATTCTTGTTTTTGCACGTAAGTGTCTGTTTTTCAGAAAATTATACCTTACTGAGTTTTTTTTTCCCATCTGGAAAATGTGAACAATAATACACACCTTTAATTGCCCTTGCAATTTTTAAACAGTAAACAATATAAATCACAGAGTACAGGTCCAGACATATGATACAAACTCAGAAAATGATATTGATGATGATGCTAATTAAGATGACATTAATGATTTTATAGTATCAAGTGGACTTGTTGTCCAGTATATTTTTTCAATTGGACCAGTGGCTCACAGTTGTCCATGAGGTTGTGTTGTCTCTGATTTCCAGATGTGACCAAAACCAAGTGAAGTGTGATATTTTAAATTAAGAAACTTGAACCGTTACACCAATTTCTGTAAGCTGTCTATAGCTAAAGGTCAGCTAAAGACAAGAAAAGATTTTAGAAAAGCTCACTTTAAATCAAATAGTACCGATTCTGTAAGGGGAAAATACTTTTGTCATTTGTTCATGATTTTTGGCCAACATTGTTTTAATCCACTTTCCAGAATCTGATTATATCCATAATTCAAAATTAATTCAAAATGACTTTTTTTTTAAAAAAAATGCTAAAATTTAGGAGACTAAAAGATGTGAAAATATGTCTGTCACTCCCAAGAAAGGTAAAAATGGCAGGTACAATTTAAACTGTCTTAATCTTACTTTACCTAATTAACTCACTGAATTAAGCATTATTCTCCACAGCAGATGCAATTGAAGTGTACTTAATTTAATTCCACTTAACCAAGTCACCGAATTAACCATAAGTCTCCAATTCTACTGTATCACAAGTTGATAGATGTCCACATTATCCTCCTGCATGCCCAAAGCTAGTTGGTTACTTTCCAATACATGCATAAAATTAATGCTGTGGACTGGGGAACAATAAGTGTGTTTAAAATGAAGCTGAAAATTCTAGAAACGTTTTGCACCCAGATTACTTAACACTCACAAATGCATACACACACAAAACACTTTATTTCAATTTTATTTTTTAGAGATGAGATCCCACTATAGTGCCCAGGCAGGTCTAGAACGCCTGGGCTCAAGCAATCCTCCTGGCTCTGCCTTCCAAAGAGCTAGGATTACAGGTGTGAGCCACCATGCCTGACCTCACACTTATTTTTTAAAAAGATTAAACAGGAAAATGTTGGTGCTGCCTTATGTTATGCAGTATCTGCAATAAGATGACTGAATTCTAATCAGCCAAGCTATAATCAAGTGAAAATTTTTGACAGTGGGTCAAAATGTTGCTCGGGGACTGTAAATTCATATATATTTTAGGTTTGCAGGGTTTAAATAATATGTCTTTTAAAATGATAATACTGTTTAACTTTTTTGAGTAACTGGTTAATTGCCTATCCCAATCATGTTGAATAAGAGACGAATTTCTGTCCTGTTATTGGTGCTTTTGAACCAGATTCTTTTAGTTTATATAATATTTATTGGCAATACATGTACTCTTAAGGAAATTGTAGTCATTCTTTCTTTCTAACTTATGTAAGTTATGCCACTGAAAGAAATATCAGTTACTCCAGGAATGCTGAAGTATGTTTAAATATCAGAGAAATGGAACAATTTCACAATAGTGCTTCTTATTTGGGACTCTAAAATCACACATAGTTGCCAGCAAAAGAAGATACATAGAAAATGAGAGAAGTAGTAAAAGATATCCTGAACCTGATTACTTGTAAGTTTTAGAGAGGGAACTTGATAAAAGCAAATATGATAAAAGTGCCAGTTTATAATACTCTAACTTAGAGGGCTGTTCCAATACTGATATATATCCCAGAGACAAAATTTTTATTTCATTACAATCATTCTCCATGACAAAAAAATACACAGAGTAAAAATACCAAGACCAGAAAAGAAATGTTAACTCCTGTCACAAACAGCAAGCGAAGATGAAAATCAATATAAAAATGACCAACAATCCAACAGAAAATGAGCAAAGTGTATAGATACAAATGTGAATATAAAAGTTATAGGAAAAAGCTCTGAATGGTCCTTAAACATATTTAAAGACTTCACCTTTATTTGGAGTATGAGAACTACAAATAAACCAAAACTGACATGCCACTTTTTAAATTTAAATTTTTTAATTTTTAGATCCAAGGGGTATATGTATAAGGTGTATGTCATGGGTATATTGCGTGGTGGTGAGGCTTAGGTTTCTTTTAAGCCCATAATCCAAATGGCGTTCATTGTGCCCAATGACTTGGCTTCACCCTTTTCTCCTCTTCCTCCTTCACCCCTTTAAGAGTTCCTAGTGTCTGTTGTTTTCAACTTTATGTCTGTGTGTACCTAGTGTCTAACTCCCACTTACAATTGAGAACATGCAGTGTTCGGTTTTCTGTTTTTGTATTAGTTCATTTAGAATAATGACCTCCAACTATATCCACATTGCTACAAAGAACATGCTTTCATCCTTCTTTACAGCTGTATAGTATTCCTCAGTATATATGACATGCCATTTTTTGTCGACAGAAGATTGGTAAAAATCTAAGATATAATAAAAAATGTTTTTGTTAGGGTGAAGAGAAAAGGGTAATTTCATATGTTGCTGGGAGGAACATAATGTAGTGTTATCTCTAAAGAGAACAATTTGGCAATATGTATCACATTGACAGATGTGCACTACTCTTTGTCCCTGTAATTTCCCTACATTTTATTCTGTGAAATTACTTTTACAGCATTCTTTAAAATCCAGGGAGATCCTTTCACTATGAAGCAACTAAATATTATGAATTAAAATTAAACAAATTTCAGCTACCAGGCTAAGTTTGTGATAAAGTAAAGGAACTCTTTTTTTGTTTTTGGTTAGTCTAAGTTTTTTTTTAATTTATTTTTTTATTTTAAAGATGTAGGGCACAAGTCAGGATTGGGTACATGAATGGGTTAGGTACAGGTGAAGTCTGGGCCTACCGCCAGCCCTCACCCTGCCTGGGATTACCCTTTAGAGGCCAAAAATGAAGTTAAAGCACAGAGGTAAACGAGTGCTAAAACTAGTGCTTGCCAAAAGGATTTGTTATTGCTTAATGACCTAAAGCATCAATGTTAAGAGCCATGTAGGACAGAAGAAAAGGCCAGACTCATGCTTTGTGGGGAGTTAACTCAGAGACTGTTTCATAAAAATGGGATCCCAAGGGGTCACAACCTTAATAAAACTGTTAATAGTTTGGGTGGGAAGTGGGAGACCCTGCAAACACAGGTAATATTTCTATATTGACCTTAGTTGTAGCCAAAGAATAAAATATCTCCCCTTGGGAAATGGAATCACAATAGCTCTCACTCAGGTGTGTGACCCAAATTTAAACTACCCCAGTGAGATCTGAAATACCTCAATCAAAGAATTTATTTTAATGTAATGCTGGATTGATATTTCACCTTGGCACTGGGAAGGAAAAAAGGGGGGAGGTAAGATTTCCTCTCTAGGATACTTATGAGTAAACTGGATATATTCCAGGAGTGAAAAATTGGCTTAACATAACTCCATTAACAGCTGGAAAAAAGAAAAACAATGTTATTATTTCACTGATCATATCAATGTAGAAGAACATTCAATAATATTTAAAATTAATTTTTGTAAAAAGTTACATAATTTTTTGTGCAAAACTAGGACTAAAAGATAATTTTAAAAATTTGATTTGAGGTACTTACTCAAGCTTACAGCCACCTCAATTTGATGAAACAATGAAAGTGTTTTCTTTAAAATCAGAAAAAAGGAAAGAATTTTTACTTTATCATTAATATTCAACATATACCATAGTGTCCAAGCCAGTACAAGATAAATAAAAGGGGAAATTATTTTAAAAGGAAAAAAAAAATCTATCATTATTTGGAGATAATATGATTGTTAACAAAGAAAATCAATATACTTTACCAATATATCATTTGGATTAATGTGATAATTTTAAAACTTTACTTCAGAGAGTATCAATATGCAAAATGTCGGTTGCCTTTCTGAGCATCAGCAAATGTTTAATGTTTAAAAACATAAAATTTAAAAACAGAGAGCCCATAAATAAATATAACAAAAAATGTGGAAAATTTATCAAAAATTTTATTGAAAATTGTTAAAGCAAACTAAATCTAAATCAAAGGAGATGCTCATCTATGAGTGACTTAATAGTGTATGTTTCAATCAATTTATAGAAGTGAAAAAGACTCAGGATAGCCACAACACACTATAAGAAGAATAAAGTTGGAGAATTTACACTAATAGGGTCCAAGGTATTTTTTTTAAGCAATGAAAATTAAGATAGGCAAGCAGTGGACAAGTAAACCACTGGAATAGGAAAGAAAGCTCCTAGACCCAATTATGAAAACTGGATATGTGACAGAAGTATATGATAAATCTTGAATGTCAGATAAACAATGTATTAAAGATTCAATTAGGTATCAAATGGAAAAGAACGACATTTGATTCCTACCTCAAATCATAAACCAAACTCAATTCCAGATGGAAGGTGAATAGGAATTTTATATAGTAGTATGGGACAATTCCTATATAGTCTCAAAGTAAGGAAGGTTTTTTTAAAAAATGAAACACAAAACAAAAAATAAAATAAAAAGACTGACAAATTTCATTAAAATAAAAAATTTCTATTTATTAAAAGAAATTGTAATGAAAATGAAAGTATAATATACTGAGTGGGAGAAGATATTTATAATACATATGCTGACACAGTGTTCATATCTAGGTTATCCAAACAATTTCTGAATTCCTTATGAAAAAGATAACTCAATAAAAAAGGCATTTCAGAAAAGAAAAAATTCAAATTGCAAATAAAAATAGGAAGTCATAACAAAAAGACATAAAAATGGAAACTATGTGATATATCATTAGATGCCTAGATTAGTGACAACAAGAAAAAACATCAGACTGACCAAGAAGTGGCAAAAATTTGGAAAAACAGGGAATGGCAAAAACCACTGTGAAAGTTTGTGTAATTTTGATACATCCACTTTAGAAAACAATTTGGCATTATCTAAATAAGCTGAACATAGGCACACCCTATGACCCAGCAATTCTACTTCTAATATTTGCCTAAGGTAAATCTCTTATGTCTATGTTCCCAAAATTACATGCTAAAACATCCATATAGGATTGAAATAACTAAAACTAGAAAGAATCAAAATGTCTAAAAAGAGTGGGATGGAAAAATTGAAGTGTGCTATGTTTCCACTGTGGAATCTTATATAGCATTGAATAGGAATAAATGAACATTATACATAAGAATATGCATGTGTTGTTGTCCAAGCATGTGAAGTGACAAAGTGCAAAAGATTCATATGATATGATTCTATTTTATAATATTTATACATAGGCACAACTGAGCTCTATTGATTCAGAGTATATAAGTGATAAAATGAAAAACAATAGCAAGAAAATGATTAATATTAAAATCAAAACAATGGTTAACCTCTGGAAGTTGAATGAAGAGAGATTGGGAGTGGACGTGGGAGGAATCTGGAATGCTAGACATGTTCTGAGTTTTACCTCACTTGTAGTTTCACAAGAGTCTGCTTTATAATTATTCTGTAAATAAATGTATTATTTATATTTATTTATAATAATTTATATTTATTCTTTAAATAAATATATTATTCTTTAAATTGTGCATATCTGTTTATTCTCTCTTCTATGATATACATATTAACAAATACTTCTAAGAATAGAAAAAATTAATGGCCAATGAACCTAAGAAAGATTCATAATTTACTATGTAATAATAAAAAAGAAAACTAAATGAGATGCAACACTCAATAGATTGACAGAAACTAAAAAAGTGTTGTGAGGATGCAGAAAAATAGTGGTGAGTGTAAATCTACATAAACACTTTGGAAAACAATTTGAAATTATCTAGTAAAGTTGATGGTGCTAATATCCCATGACTCAACAATTCCACCATTGGGTACATGTTATAGAGAAACTCTAGCATATGTACAGTGGGCACGTACAAGAAAGTTAACAGTCCTTCTCTTTACAACAGCAAAAAGCTAGAAACAATTCAGATGTCCTACAATAAAAGCAAGGATAATTCTACCTAGACATTACTCTGCAAAGTTGAAAATTAATGAATATCATTATGTTTATTAACATAGATGAATCACACACTTGTCATAAAAGTATGTTGTAAAAATACATACATGTAATATGATTTCTTTTCTAGTATTACTCAAACACAAGTAACATAAAATTAAGTAATTATATATGTGTGTGTGTCTTAAAATAATCTAGGTGCTAAAGTTACCACTCGATACATTTTTACAAGTTAAGAAACATTTGTGTGCATACTATATGTAAAACATTCTAGCAGAAGTTAGAAAGACATATATGGAAAATATGCATATAAATTATGCTGTCTAAAAAAATTTGTCTGTTTGCAGTGTAGGACTCTTGTGTACTGTGACTAGTTGATGAAAAATGGCAAAATAAAGTTAGTTAAATATATACACATAGTCATATATATATATGCACACATATATACACATATATATGGTCAAGGATCGAAAAACATCGAGAGTTAAATATAAAATTTCAATGTTGTTTAAAACTCTGGATGGTTAATAAAAGGAACTATGAAGAGTGACACAATAGGCTTCTAATTTATTGGTAACATTCTTTTATATTTTTTTTATTTTAAAGATGTGAGACTTAAATATGAATGACACAATACTAGTTTAAAAAGAGCTACTGGAAAAGACACAAAAAGAAAAAGATGATCTTTATATATTGAATATATATAATCATGTATTTATATGTCAAAATGGAATAACCTCCAAGATCAATTAGTGGAAAGAAAGGCATACAAAACGTGTATACGATGCTATGACTAGTAGAAATTAAAAAGTAGAATGAGAATAAGTACACATTGTACTTATTTGTGTTGAACATTTTGGGGAAGTTATATAGAAAACAGATGACTGGGTGGTCACCCAGAAGACTGAGTATTTTGACGACAATTTTATGGGAGGAAGAATTTTCACAATTTTATGGGAGGAAGAAGAATGGCCTTCTGTAACTTTAGACTCTTGTACCAAGTAAATACATTTCAACTATTACAATAGTTACATTAAAATGTTTTAAATAAATTATAATAGCTTACCCAAATTTTCCGATTAAACTGGATCCTATGATAAATCCAAATGAGTGGAAAAGCAAGACAACCTCACATATTCTACTAGAGGACTCAGGCAGTCTATTCCCAATTGAGGAATGTGTAAATCCTCCTGCTGTCACGAAAGGAGGGTAACAAGAGAAGCAAGACTATGATTATTTTTTTCAAATTACAAAGAATAAACATGAAATAGTAGAATGAGACAGAATTCAGTTAACGTTAAGCCAGAAAAATCACACCAAATATCAAATTTTCAGTCATTCTTTTTTTTTTTTTCTTTGAGTCAGAGTTTCACTCTGTCGCCCAGGCTGTAGTGCAATGATATGCTCACGACCACCATGACCTCCATCTGCTGGGCTCAGGCAATCCTTCCACCTCAGCCTTCCAGGTAGCTGAAATCACAGGCATGCGCCATCATGCCTGACTGATTTTTTGATTTATTATAGAGAAGCAGTCTCACCATGTTGCTCAGGTTGGTCTCGAACTCCTGAGCTCAGACAATCCTCTTGTCTCTGCCTCCCAAAGTGCTGGGATTACAGGTGTGAGTCCCTGTGCCCAGTCATAGTCATTCTTTTTAGCAACACTTATGCCATGTGCATACATGGATTTTCACAGAGACCAACTAAGATTTCCAACAGTCACTGGTTTTATCATCTGATTTTTCTGACAAAAGCTAGCTTTATATATATATTTACATATATTATGTTTATGTTTCTATTTCTCCCTGCAAAGCCCATGATTGAGCAACATAGAATAGCAGCGAAGAACTAATGTTGTGAGCCCAAGTAAATTCATTTATTCAAAAAGTAGTCTGACCTTGTTTTGTATGGTTGTATTTTCTTTTCTTTTTTATTTTTTTGAGTCAAAATATCACTCTGTTGCCTAGGCTGGAGTGCAGTGGCTCAACCCATGGCCACCACAGCCCCAACCTGCTGGGCTCAGGTGATCCTTCCGCTTCAGCCTTCCAAGTAGCTGGAACTACAGGCATGCATTACCACACCTACCTAATTTTTTGATTTATTGTAGAGATGAGGTCTTGCCATGTTGCCCAGGCTGGTCTCGAACCTCTGGATCAGGCAATCCTTTTGCCTCCGCCTCCCAAAGTGCTGGGATTACAGGCATGTGCCACCGCACCCAGCTATGGTCATATTTTATAACACTTTTCATGAATCTGGAATGTACTAAATGTATCATCTAGTTGTCTAAAATTGATAAAACCTTTATTTCAATAAACTGATTGTTCTATAATTTAACATCGCTAATGATTTTTAAAATGCTTTTAGGAAGCACAGAGACAATTTATTCCCATTTTTCTTATTTATCAATTTGCTGTACTGCCAGGTTGTTACTTTAAATTTTTGTCTTAAAATAATCTAGGTGCTAAAATTACTACTCTTGATACATTATTACAAGCTAACAAACATTTGTGTGACTACTATATGCAAAATGTTCTAGCAGAAGGTAGAAAGACATAGATGGAAACTATATATATAAATTATGCTTTCCAGAAAATGTGTCTGTTTGCAGGGTAGGGCTCATATGTACTGTGACTAGTTGATAAAAGATGACAAAAGAAAATTAATTAAATTAGTGGCAATGGTCTGCTTGCAGCATCTGGGGTTTGTAAAGAAAATTGATTTGTTTGGAGCTTCCTGGATTTCATAAAGATTCAGGGCAGAAGAAACATTTTACCTGAATCTTGGAAGTTAAGAATGATTTTTATAAGGAAGCAAATAGGAATTCCAGAATGAGAAAAGAGCATGAGCTAGCTAAGACTAGTAGTAGGAAAGTACATGACATATTTTGAAAATTAAGAGTTTAAATAACCTGTTTAAATATCAAGTTGCAAGATCTCAGAGAAATAAGACAAGGCCCTGCTACAGACATTTTAAGCATTTTTTTTTTTTTTTTGTAAAAGAGGAAATATTTACTCAAAGTAGATTGGCAAACAAATCTTTTTTAAACAATTGTGATAAAATACACCTAGCATAAAATTCACCATCTTAGCCATTTTTAAGTGTACAGGTCAGTGGCATGAAGTATATTCATACTGTTTGTGCTACCATTTCCACCATCCATCCATCTAAGTCTTCTCATCTACAAGACTCAACGTCTATGCCCTTTAAGCAATAATCGTCTATTCCTCCTTCCTCAGATTTTTAAATTAATATGAAATAATAACAGATGTATAAAAGGCACAAAAAACCCATCTACAGGTGGTAAAAAATGTGCAAGAATTCATAAATGGGTATACTAGACTGTATCCATATGTGTCTTTCTTGACATGTCTTTCTAGATAGATCCAAGAAAGAGAAGAGATGTAACAAAGTGAAGAACTAAGAAAATGAAGAAGCTAATGAGGGAATGTGGCTGAATAAACCAGAAGAAAATAGATTCCATTAGGAAAACATTCTATAAGTTAGCCATCATGGACTTTTACCAGTAGGATGAGTAGGATACTCATGGACCGTAAAATACAATAGCTTTGGACAGAAAAATATCATTTAAGTAGATTAGAAAGGATTGCATAAGGCAATACAGAAAGAGAGAATTGAACATGCTTAGGGTCACCTGGCTGATATATTGACAGTGCCAGGCTCTAGGGGCCAGAGATCAGGGTATTTGGTTCTAGGCCCATTTACGACCTTCTTTCCAGGAGCTTTTGGACTGAGTGGGGACTCAGATGGCTGAGGAACTAACAGACATACCCAGTTACCTTGTTTTCACAAGCTCCCATGGAAACAGAAAAAACCCAGGAAATTTTAAATGAGCCAATAGCCTTCATTCAGCACACACAATGTATTCATTCAGGTTCTAGGTTTTACAGACAATAATTAAGTTTATACACTGATGTATAGTCAAGAAGAACAAAGTTTTACATCTTACAAGAACATGTGGTCCTATCTAACCACAATATTGTGATGTTTCCATATCTTATGGTATTGCCATGGGAAAACACAATTTTGTTGTCATGAGTTTACTACAAAATCAGCTGTTAGATAAGCCTTAATTTAAAGATAATTAGCTTTTTTTGGTAATTGGAAACATGAGAAGAATGTTGTAAAATACCCCAAAGTAAACAAACCCAGTTGGCGGAGTAAATTAGCTTTGATTTACATGGAATTTTGTATGCCGAAAGATTTTGGTTTGAAAGAAACAGAACTTTTTGAATCCTAAAACAATTTTAGTTCATGTTGTTTCTTATGCTTACCTAACATTGACTGTATTTCTTTTTACTGTTATCATCAACTTCCTCAAGCCTTAAAAAAGTTGCCTTATCATCTCTCTTATGGTCATTAGACTTTCCAAGAGAATAATTAAATTCTACTTGGTAAAAGGTGCTGGTAATCTTAAGGTTATGTTGTAACAACTTCATTTTGTGACAAATATAATAATAAAAATCACTGTAGTTGGATTGGAAAATCATGGCTATTATTGGCTGTCGTGTACTTAGGATGACATTTCTGAGTCTTAGGATGACATTCCAGTGTGACTCCACAATCCCTAAACAGGGATTGACTTTACAGCGTGTTGAGTCAACTAGTTAGGAGCATAAACTGAGTGGAGGAAATACTGGGGAAGGTGTGGGAAATGCTATCTGCCAGAGTTTTGTAATTATCACTTTTGATATCATATGAGCAAGATGAATAAAACTCTGGACTATCTATGCTTCTCATCAAAGCAAGATGTTTGAGCTCAGTTTCTTTAAGATGAATTTAGAGGCTATAATACTGAGTGAGCTATCACAGAAACAAAGAACCAAGCATCACAAATTCTCACTCATAAGCGGACCTTGAACAACTATCATAATACTAGAAGAAAGGGATTGGCAGTAGTGGGAAACTGCCAGGGGAGGGTGAAGGCAGGATTGGCAGTAGTGGGAAACTGCTGGGGGTGGGGTACACCTCATCAACAAGGGTACCTGCATTATGAACATTTGTATAACTAACTCTGAATTGTACCACGTATTTAAAATTAAGAATTAAAAAAATAAAAAATAAAATAAATTAACAAAGCATATACAAATTTTTAAATTTAGTTATATTTTACTTATTTTGTTTATTGGGAGTGGAGAAAACTTTATGCTAGTGGCCTAATGCTTTCCTTAGTGATGTTCCTTAAAGAACATCCATGGCCTATCAGTAACTGTAGGGCAATTTCTATACTCTTTGTTGTCTTTTGGCTGTTGACATGAGGAGCTTATTGTCTTTATTAGAAAATGATGAATGAGACAGGCACTTTCTCCAGATAAGTGCACATATCATGTGCATGTGGGTAAGTCTACATATGTGTTCATAATCATGGACAATTTCACAAGCCCCCCATGCTTCCTAAACTGCATCATGTTCCCCAAATTTAGAACTCAAAGCATAAAGCAGCAAACCTACACCGTTCACACTTACCCTCTACAACTACAGTAGTTCCTATTTGCCTCAATCTTTTTTCCCACTATTTTATCAAGTTAAGTTCTGCTCAAATTAATATGACTTCCTTACTGTGTTCAAAAGAAATCGCATCACTATCTACTTAACTTTGCTACTGCCACTGTCTCCTGTATCCTAGATAGCCTTTGTCTTTTTTCTCCTAATATCCCCAATTCTAGCAAACTACTGTTTAAATTAATTTATACTTTTCAAGAATTTTAAAAATATCAACCCACAGCAAATTATTTTTTCTCTGCAATTTAATTGGTGACACAGTACATGTTGATTATTATAGTATAGGGTTTTTTAAAGTAGGTAGCACTTTCCTAGGTGTATAATAGCCACTCTCAAGAAGACAATAATATCCAGTATTTTAGGATTATATTTCATATTTAAATCCTTTCAGTAAGAAACTACCAAATGAAGAAAGATGATGTTATGGACACTGTCACCTTTACTGTGACATATTCTTTTAATGAGGGGCAGCAGTGGCAATATTTTATTAGAAATTGCTATGTGTCACAAAAAAATATATTTGTTTCACATTATTGTTATTTGAGTTTGTCCACCTACCAAAGTGCTGGGATTACAGGCGTGAGCCACTGTACCTGGCTTTGTTGATTTTTTTTGTATTGATTTATGGAAATGTTTAATCCATTAAGAATTTTATATTTTTCAGATTGGAAAATATAGTTTATTTAAAAAGGAAATTAAGGGACAGAGAGAGAGAGGAGATTCACCTCCTCAAGGTAGGGGAGGGAGCCAAAAGTAGGAAACATGGTGGCCATAGCTCAAAGAGCCACGTGGACACACCAGAGTTTAACAAAGCAATGGCCAGGAATTTAATATATTTTATAAATACATGTTTTGCAAGCTTGTTTTTAGTTTGTTTTTGACCTTGCTTATGATATTCCTTTAGCATCTTAAATAATATTTGTCAAAAGCATCAGTCTTCTGTAATCTGTATCTTGTTTAGATAAAGGCTTTTTATTTTCAAGACAAAAAAAATCATTTACTTTTTAAAAAAGTAATACATAAATCACTTACTTTTACATTTGGGTCCATTCAAAATTGTTTCATAAAGACAGGGATAGGGATCCAATTCCTCTTGCCCCTTGCCAAATAGTTGACTATTTTCTCCCTCATCATTTAAAAAAAGTAGCAATCTATCTTTTTTCCTATCACATTAAAATGCCATTTGGTCATTTAGTAAATTACTATGTGGGGGTTTTAAAAAATGTGCATTTGGGTTATTCACCATATTCTGTTTCCATTGTCCTAAGTAAAGAAAGGCAGTCTACTGTGGATTCTGAGCATACCTGAACAATCTTGAGAAGTGTATAATAAGGCTTACGTATTTTTTTTTTTGAGTTGGAGTCCCACTCTGTCATCCAGGCTCTAGTGAAGTGGCCTGCTCATGGCCACCCCAGCGATCTTTCAGTCTCAGCCTTCCAAGTAGCTCGAACTACAGGTGTGCACTTCCACATTTGGCTAATTTTTTTTTAATTTATTGTAGAGATGAGGTCTCACCATGTTGCATATTTTTGATAGAGTAGTTTCTGTTGCTAGTTACCCAGGCATCTAAGTAGGTCAACGCACCTAAACAGTGTTACTGTATACATTTTTTGGAGGCTGGTAGAGACTGATTTATTCATTCCTTGCCACAATGTTTGCTGTTTGCTCTAAAAGTGCTGAACTTTTTCCCTTCTATGTTCCAATTTTTAAATAAATTCTTCTGCATATGCAGATGCCATCTGGGCCAGCTTTACACTTTTGTGAACTCTGGGGGCAGGGATAAACACTGCAAATATGCTGATATCCATGTTGCTTATTGTAATGTGAGTAATGATGTCTTTGTCTCTGACCAAGGAGTTTCATGTCTTCTGCCAACATTTATTAAGCAGTAACAAGTTATCCTATTAGTTTATAAATAAGGTAAAATCTGAAACCCTTCATTCGTGACAATCTGAATGTTTATACATGTTAAACTGTTTTAATTATTTTAATTTTAAATATGCATTTTAATAAGTGGCAGGGGGTTTCCGGTAAGATGGCAACGGCATAGGTGGACTTGTGAGATTCTCTGAATGTGAGTTCCCAAAAAGACTCTTCTTTTCTTCCCCATCCCCCAGCCCACCACCAGCTGCACTGGTCCAAGGCCCGGGGAACTTCGGTCCCACGCAGGGCCGGATATTGTGGCCCCCAACTCCTGCTGTTCCACCATACATGACTCCCGCCTGTGTGTGAGTCTCGGGTCTTGGCTCCCTCCCTGGCTACATTGTCTCTCGTCCAGCACCCAGCACCAAACTGCCGGTCACTCAGGGAGGCTCTGGGCACCCACCCCTCAGAGACACCGTCCCATTCCTGGTTGAAGTACCCTATGGGGGGCCCAGGGCCACTCTTGCAGCTCACCACCTGCCCTTTGGAGCTTTGGAGCTCTGGAGCTCTGGGCCCACCCTGGCTGAGGCACTCAGCGTGTGATCCCAAGCTTGGGGACCCAGACAAGTGGAGAGAAACGGATCTGTGAAAGTGAAACTGCCTCAGCCATTCTCCAGGCAGAGATTTCCATTGCCCGCCCACCTATCACCAACCCCCACCTTGGTTCCTAAGGTAACGTCACTAAACAGGAGACAAAGCCCCACCTTTATGCTGAATAAGAAAAAAGCAACTCCCAGGCAGCAGGCTAAAAAAACAAAACAAACAAACCCAAACTGTGAGTAAATCTAGCTGCCTGCAACAAAAAATAAGGGAGAGGCTGGAAATCAGAGCTGAAGTGACTTTAGTCTGATCTCTTATTTTGACTTTTGATTTTATCATTTTGACTGCTTGTTTTGATCACTTTTGTTGTTTGCTTTCTGACTTACACTGTTTCATGATTTTACTGGTCTATCTCTGTGTAGCTACCAGTATTCTTTAGGGAATCTTTCTTACGTGTCTTTTTTCACTTCTCTCCAGGCTTGTGTCTCTTTCTCACCTGATAGTTGGTTTGTATGTCTGTTTTCCTTCTTGCTTTTCTCTCTTTCTAACTTCCTATTGACCCCCCTTCCTCCATTATTTTCCTCTTTTATACCCCCTTTTAATATAGGGACCAAGCCTACATACTGCTGCATAGACAGATTGTAAGGCAGAGGGAAATAGGTTCCAGTGTGCTCATACACCTGTTGGTGGATGCTAGAATTAGCATATACATTCTGAACCACAGCTTCCCC
>NW_007186859.1:0-739 GCF_000164805.1 Carlito syrichta
ACTGACCCTGAAGTGTGTGGATGTGGACAACTGAGGCAAGGGGCTCTTCCTCCATCCTTCCCTGCTGGTCACTTAACAGGTGTCATGAGACACACAGGAAAGGACATGTGTCCTGAAAACAAAAGTAGCATCCTCGTCGACTGCCTTTTTTGAGTTTATTATCAAAATACACCCCTCACCAACAGATGCCTCAAATATTTATGAGAAAAAAGTGGGTATGTTCATTTGAGTTAACACAAAGACAGAAGGAATTATAGCAGGGTGGAGGACAAAGGTGATTGGATAGAAAGCCATACATACTACCTCAGGGCCACCTATCCTGTGGCAGAAAAGAGGGGGTCTGTGAAGTTTGGAAGGGTGGAGGCTGGGGGGGATGTGCCTAGCTGGGATGGGATGAGACCCTGCAGAGCAGAGCCCACCCACGGGGTGTTGTGCTTGGAGCCCCCAGAGCAAGTACCAAGCCCAGGGGTTTGGGCATGTTGTAAGGTGGAGGATCCCAGGACCTTTCGTGCAGAAGGTCTTAGGGTAATCGATGTTCCTGTGTCTGTGCGTCCTTGAGTTCAGCACATGGTGCCTGCGGCTCAACAAATGATTATTGACTTTGTGTCCACAGAAAGGCCAAACAAGTCACTTTTTAGAGCGAGGCAGTGACCAGCATATTATTTTAGAAAAGCTAGTTTTAAAAAATGTATTTCAAAGGACGCCAGTGTTTTTAAAGTCTAATTTAAACTTTTAAGTT
>NW_007186860.1:0-886 GCF_000164805.1 Carlito syrichta
CTGCTCTGCTTGGAGACCCCAGAGCAAGTACCAAGCCCAGGGGTTTGGGCATGTTGTAAGGTGGAGGATCCCAGGACCTTTCGTGCAGAAGGTCTTAGGGTAATCGATGTTCCTGTGTCTGTGCGTCCCTGAGCTCAGCACATGGTGCCTGCGGCTCAACAAATGATTACTGACTCTGTGTCCACAGAAAGGCCAAACAAGTCACTTTTTAGAGCGAGGCAGTGACCAGCATATTATTTTAGAAAAGCTAGTTTTAAAAAATGTATTTCAAAGGACGACAGTGTTTTTAAAGTCTAATTTAAACTTTTAAGTTCTTCACAGATGTTTGCTGGAATCATTTTCTAAAATAGAAATTGTCGGTGACCTGCACTGACCAGAGGGAGGGTTAGGACCGCACCGGTGAATCAGAGACGGAGAGAAGAAAACTACTCGGAGGCAGCTCTTCTGGGTTCAGCCTGGCCAAGACCGAAGCCGATTTTATTCAAACCTTTTCCAACTTATATACCATTTTCTATACCCTCCAGCAATGTGATAATCACTCACTGGGGGCGTACAAGTTTCGTGCTTTACAAACTATGCATCACAAGACCACCACGAGATCTGCAATTTCCAAGCAAACAATTCAAATTCCATGATGCCTGCCGTGCTTACATCAAGGTCACAGGTGCACAATTTCAATACACATTGTTCAAATGTTCTTTATAATGTTCAAAGTGTTCCCCGCAATGTTTAATAAATCATTCATATTATACTCTAAGTTCAATCCAATTTTTACTAACCCTTCAATATTTCTAACGATTAATATTATTAACTTAACACTATACTATAATCTATAAGTTTACTTAATTTTATTACTTTAACTTTATACTATTTATTCTTATAATTC
>NW_007186861.1:0-1175 GCF_000164805.1 Carlito syrichta
GCAGCTCTTTTGGGTTCAGCCTGGCAAGAACCGAAGCCGATTTTTATTCAAAACCTTTTCCAACTTATATACCATTTTTTATACCCTCCAGCAATGTGATAATCACTCACTGGGGGGCGTACAAGTTTCGTGCTTTACAAACTATGCATCACAAGACCACCACGAGATCTGCAATTTCCAAGCAAACAATTCAAATTCCATGATGCCTGCCGTGCTTACATCAAGGTCACAGGTGCACAATTTCAATACACATTGTTCAAAATGTTCTTTATAATGTTCAAAGTGTTCCCCGCAATGTTTAATAAATCATTCATATTATACTCTAAGTTCAATCCAATTTTTACTAACCTTCAATATTTCTAACGATTAATATTATTAACTTAACACTATACTATAATCTATAAATTTACTTAATTTTATTACTTTAACTTTATACTATTTATTCTTATAATTCTTATAACCTACTATATTTCTGTACTGCCCTATGATTGTATATTGATTACCTATGAACTTATCCTTAACCTAACATTTTATCACAAATTATATAAATCTTAAATCTTTAAGCTATTGTCTTTTACATTTATTAATTACTTTATTTAATAATCTTATACCTAAGTTCTTAACACAACTATTATCTTATAATAATCTGTTATAAATCTCATCATTAATACTTAAAATTTATGAATTTACTTTATATTCTAAAAAACTTAATTCAATACTATTTTTACTTAAAATCTAAACTGGATTTCCTGTTAGGGAAAACTATTTGTGTCTCAAAACCTGTCATGCCACTCAAAACAATGAACTGCACCGTTGCCATGACGACAGCCGGAGGCTGAAGCAGGAGGAGAGTCTCTGCACGTAAAAGAACGTTCTGCTTGACCAAAGGCAACATAACAAAACTATTATAGTAATTATAATGTTTTAACCTGAGGTGAAACAACATTCTGAAAAACCAGTATACCAGGAAATAATACCAGGAAATGACAGCTAAAAAATCTTAAGAGGAAAAAACAGTTTAGAAGGAAAAAGAGATTTTAAAGTAATTCTGCTGTATGTTTTTCATAAAATAAAATAAGCTCAATATTGAAAATCCTGATTGTCTTATAATACATTGGTTACTATTCATATGTATATGCTTGATGTCAAATCCTTGTCTCTGAGGCAAGCTTCTG
>NW_007186862.1:0-589 GCF_000164805.1 Carlito syrichta
AAAAAGATAAGGGGATTTGTGGAAGCCAAGGTTCTTGTTATGTAGGTGAAAAAGTATCAGACTTCAGAGAAAATAGGGATACATGTCTATTTTGGGACCTTAAAAGGTGTCAGATGCTTACTTAAATCTCTCCTGAATCTGGGAGAGACCTAGGGAAGGAGATTCCCTACAGATGTAGGACCATTCCCAAATATGTCAAAGAGGTATATTTTGGGGTAAAATATTTTTATTTCCTTTAGGGCATGCTGTCATGTGATCAGATTCAGGCTGGAATCTGATATCTTATTGCAGAGTCTGTTTTGCCAGTCCTATGCTACCCATTTTAACATGAATGCCAATCAGTTGTACCTAACTTTCAAAAGGGAGAAGATATAACGAGGCCTGCCTGACCTCTTTTGCCATCATATCCTGGAATTTAGTTTTTCAGATTTCCCTTGGCCCAGAAGGGATCTATATGGTTGATTGGGAGGTTTTTATTTTTATTTTTATTTTTGCACATGCCCTAAAATTTCTTGGGACTCTGGGAATTGGGTGTTAGGAAACAATCTCCATAGGTCTCTTTCATTTCTGCATATCTCACAAGTGGAAG
>NW_007186863.1:0-539 GCF_000164805.1 Carlito syrichta
AATGGAAGGGAGAGGAATGTAATGGAGTGGACAGTAATGTAATGGAAGGATATGAAATGTAGTGGAATGGAATGGAATGGAATGAAGAGGAATGGAAGAATGGAATGAAATAGAATGGAATGTAAAAGAATGAAATGGAATGGAGAGGAATGGAATGGAATCAAATGGATGGAAATGTAATGGAAGGAATGGAATGGAAGGAATGGAATGGAAAGGAAAGGAATGGAATGGAATGTAAAGGAATGAAATGGAATGGAGAGGAAAGGAATGGAAAGGGGAGTACTGGAATGCAATGAATGGAAAGGAGAGGTATGGAATGGAATGGAGAGGAATGGAAAGCAATGGAATGGAGAAGAAAGGAATGGATAGGATTAGAATGCAATGGAATGGAATGGAGAGGAATTGAATGGAATAGAATGGAATGGAATGGAAAGGAGAGGAATGAAATGGAATGGAGGGGAATGGAATGGAATGGAGCGGAATGGAATGGAATGCAATGGACAGGAATGAAATAGAATGGAAGGGATTACAAATGAATG
>NW_007186864.1:0-504 GCF_000164805.1 Carlito syrichta
TCCCCCCCCCCCCCCCAGATTGGGTTAAATCCATGTTCTGGTCTTCAAGTTCTGAGATTCTTTCTTTTGCTTGTTTAATTCTGCTTTCCATGCTTACCATCTTGTTATTTATTTTCTGGGTGAAATTTTTATGCCCAAAATCTGTTACAAGTTATTTCAGTTTGTCTTTCTTGAGTCTTATTCACTCTTTCCATCTATTCCCTAATCCCTGTCATATTCTGGGGCCAGTCATCAATGACTTCCCTTGTTTGGGTTCTTAAGTCTGATTTTTCAGGCATTTCCTTTTTGTTATACTGAAAGTTACCTGTGGTCTTCCATTGGTTTTTCCTCATTTGTGACAGATCTCCTTTTTTGTTCTCTTTAGTTCTGTTATTCGGTGGCAGTGGGAGAGATTTTCACTTCTGATGTTTCCTCAGTCCTCTCTTCTTCTCTAATCAGGCTTCTGGATTTGTTCTATTTTGAAACAGGACTGTGGGTGGGAAGTTTTGCTGTCTTTTGTAGTTT
>NW_007186865.1:0-560 GCF_000164805.1 Carlito syrichta
TGCCTCCGAGTAGTTTTCTTCTCTCCGTCTCTGATTCACCGGTGCGGTCCTAACCCTCCCTCTGGTCAGTGCAAGTCACCGACAACCAGGCATTTTCCTGAGAGGTTTAAACAACATGGATTATTAATTGATGATGGTGTTTAAGACACACACACACACACACACACACACACACACACACACACACACACACACACGCAACTATGCAATGAAAGACCGAGGGGGGGTATTATAACGGGCTTTGTTCTTTAACTGAAATCAGCAAAAGTGATGAAATTAGAAGACTGTTGGCCATTTCCAGGACATTCCATCCAATTTTGGAAGAGAGAACTTGGCTGTCAGTGCCACAATGCCATGGGCTGCATATCTGTCTGTGTGTCTGTCCCGCTGTTTGTCAGAGAATAAACCCTTACCTACAGTCCCTGGTAGACAGGCAGCAAGCTTGTATCCCGGAAACTAAAATGTTTGGAGTAGTGACAGAAAGTTGGGTACACGGAAGAGAAAGGACCAGGGATTCAAAAGACCTGGGTTCTTGTCCTGGTTTCTCTGCTTAGAGGATC
>NW_007186866.1:0-478 GCF_000164805.1 Carlito syrichta
GTGTTTTCTTTTTTAGTTGGAGTCTCACTCTGTCGCCCAGACTGGAGAGCAGTGGCATGCTCACAGCTCCTGCAGCCTAGACTCCGGCAATCCTTCTGCCTCAGCCTTCCAAGCAGCTGGAACCACACGTGTGTGCCCCCATGCCTGGCTAATTTTTGTATTTATTGTAGAGAAGAGGTCCTGTCAACTTGCCCAGGCAGGTCTTAAACTCCTAGGCTCAGGCAATCCTCTCACTTCTGCCTCCCAAGGTGCTGGGATTACAGGTGTGAGCCACCACACCCAACTGTAATGTTTTGCTTCCAAATGCAATCATCGTCATTTTCTTATTTTTTTTAAAATAAATTTTAGTTTAGGTTTCTTTTTCTTTTTGAGTTGGAGTCTCACTCTGTTGCCCAGGCTGAAGTGCAGTGGCATGCTTTCGTCCACGGCAGCCTCCACCTGCTGGGTTCAGGTGATCCTTCTGCCTCAGCCTTCCAAG
>NW_007186867.1:0-1069 GCF_000164805.1 Carlito syrichta
TCTCACTCATATAATGGACCTTGAACATCCCAATGCAATACTATGAGAAAATGACGGATGGTACTGGGAAACTATGGGGGGGAGGGGGATGGGATTAACAGTAGCAAATATCTGTCGGGGGATGGGAAAACACTTCTTATCTACAGGGTGCCTGAATGAAACGTCATTGTACACCTACCCTTAACTGTACCCCACAAAACCATAATAAAAACTACTGATTAATGGAAAAAAAAAAAAAAAAAAAAAAAAAAGAATATTAAGCATGAGCTAACTAACTAAAGAATTTTGTTTCCAGTTTATTTGAACACAATGTCATGGGCATTAACCCCATTATTGTCATGGCCTAATTAAAGGAACTAACTTGTTTGGAAGAACGATAGATTTCTCCTCCCACCCCCGTCCCAAGGAAATGCTATTTGAACTGTGGGTCACTGAATGCTAAGCCTTTAAGGCCTGTATATATCTTCTGTATTTTCCCCTCATTTAACCAATGTTAAAACAACACCTAGAGAAATGTAGTGATTTTTCCAAGGTCACAGAGTTAACAACAGAAATAAGATTTATAACTCTGAATTGCATGCTCTTTGTATTACAACATATTGCCTCTCATGTTTTATTATAGCTCATGATTAGATAAGTGAATTGATAGCTATGCTATTTATTGCAATCACATTATTTAAAAACTGTACACATAATGTAACTTCTTAAATCACATCAACTGATTTTAAAGACTGCTCTGCTATGGAAAATATGATGACTTCTATGGACAAGTAATGTAGTCTCCATAAACTTTAATCGTCTCAAGAGTAAAACTTTGACAGTAATACTTCCAGCCATGTGGGATGTTTTTAGTTTTTATTTTTTTATTATTTATGGTTTTGATTTGTATTCTTATTATGGTCTACAAATATTTTATTAATCTATTTATTTATTTATTTGTTATAAAGATGTGGGGTACAATTCAGAGTTAGATATATAAATATTGATCATACAGGTACCCCTGTGGATGAGGTATGCCCCTCCCTCCCCTAACAGTTTCCCTCAACTGCCAATCCCTCCCCGCCCCGAC
>NW_007186868.1:0-740 GCF_000164805.1 Carlito syrichta
TGCCCAGGCTCATCTTGAACCCCTGAGCTCAGGCAATACTCTCTGCTCTACCTTCCAAAAGGCTGAGAATACAGACATGAAGACAACCAGGCCTAGCCTTCTTTCTTTTATTAAATCAAACTAGCAAAGGTTGCCAATTTTGCTGCTCTTTTCAAAGAAATGGGTTTTGATCTTGTTTTCTCTATATTTTTCCTGTTCTTCCTTTTATTCATATAATCCCAAAAGTTTACTTTCTTCTTATGTTAAGTTTGGTTTAGTTTGCTCTCCTATTCTAGTTCTTTAAAGTTGTCATCTTGAGATCTTTCCTGAATGTCTGTGCTCAAGACTTTATCTTTCCAAAATTCATATATTGGAAACCTGACCCTCAATGTGATGGTATTTGAAGGTAGGACCTTTACAAGATGACTATATCATGAATATAGAGTCCTTATGATGTCATTAGTGCCCCATTAAAAGAGACCTCAGTCGTTCCCTTGTCCCTTTCTCCATGCAAAGACACAACACATTCATGTTTGACAGTCACTGAAATGTTGGCGACTTGATCTTAAACTTCTCAGTCTCCAGAATTGTGAGAAATAAATGTTTATAACCACTCAGATAATGGAATTTTTTATAACAGCCTGAATATACTGAGAGTATGTGTGTAAATTTTCTCTTAGCATTGCATTTGCTACAATCTGTAAGTTTTGGTGTGTTGTGTTTTTTATTTCATTGATCTCAAGATAATAAGATTATTCTGT
>NW_007186869.1:0-807 GCF_000164805.1 Carlito syrichta
TCCTGTTTGCTTATTGTCTTTCTTTTGGTTTGGGGGTTGGCTCATGTGTGTTTTTAATATTTTTCCTGTACTCTTTTGAAGAATGTTGTTTTTCTTTTTTGCTTTTCTTCTGTGTTTAATACTTTCTTAAGTGTTTCTTTTAGCGGTGGTCTGGTGACAGCGTAAGTTCTTAGGGATTGGATATCTGGGAAATATTTTAATTCTCCCTCACTGATGAAGCTTAGCTTGGCTGGGCAGGTTATTCTTGGTTGGAATTGTTTATCTTTTAGAACTTTGAAAATAGGACTCCAAGCTCTCCTAGCCTGAAGGATTTCTGTAGATAAATCTGTTGCTATTCTAATTTGTCTCCCATGGTAGGTAATTTGGCCTTTTTCTCTTGCTGCCTTTAGAATTTTTTCTTTTATACCTACTTTGTTAGGTGAATTATTATGTGTCTGGGAGTTGGCCTTCTTATTTATTGTCTTGCAGGGGTTATCTGAATCTCTTGTGTTTGAATTTTCACATCACTGATGAGATGAGGGAAGTTTTCTTGAATAGGCTCATGGAATGTTTGTTTCAGGGTGGTCTCTGACTCCCTTTCTGCCTCAGGAAGTCCAATTACTCTTAGGTTTGGCCTCTTAAATAATTGCTTGTCTCTTAAAGGTTTTATTCTGTCTTTTTAAACTTCTTTTCTATGTTTTTGATAGTTTGAGTTAGTTCTATGCTTTGGTCCTCAAGCTCTGAGAATCTTTCTTCTGCTTGGCTAATTCTGCTTTCCCTTATTATCAGTGTTATTTATTTCATTCACAGTATTCTTTACTACTGTTA
>NW_007186870.1:0-1791 GCF_000164805.1 Carlito syrichta
CCTGTTGCTATTCTAATTTGTCTCCCATGGTAGGTAATTTGGCCTTTTTCTCTTGCTGCCTTTAGAATTTTTTCTTTTATACCTACTTTGTTAGGTGAATTATTATGTGTCTGGGAGTTGGCCTTCTTATTTATTGTCTTGCAGGGGTTATCTGAATCTCTTGTGTTTGAATTTTCACATCACTGATGAGATGAGGGAAGTTTTCTTGAATAGGCTCATGGAATGTTTGTTTCAGGGTGGTCTCTGACTCCCTTTCTGCCTCAGGAAGTCCAATTACTCTTAGGTTTGGCCTCTTAAATAATTGCTTGTCTCTTAAAGGTTTTATTCTGTCTTTTTAAACTTCTTTTCTATGTTTTTGATAGTTTGAGTTAGTTCTATGCTTTGGTCCTCAAGCTCTGAGAATCTTTCTTCTGCTTGGCTAATTCTGCTTTCCATTATTATCAGTGTTATTTATTTCATTCACAGTATTCTTTACTACTGTTATATCAGTTATCAACTCCTTCCTAGTTTCTTCTTATCTCTCCTCAATTCTTTTTAATCTCTCCATTAATGTCTTGATATCTGGGTTTGTAGTTTGAGGTCAGTCATTCTGGGAGCTCTTCATTGTTACCATCTGAATTCAGTTTTCTCAGTGTCTGACCTTCCAGGGATCTGTGAGAGAACCATATTCTTCTTTTGGTTTTTCTTCATTTATGTAGATTTTTCTCTCCCCTTTTCCCTCACCTTTTTAATTCTGTTTTTCAGGGAATGTGGGCTTGCTTTCAATTCTCTTTATTCAGTCTCCTGTTCTTCTTATGAGTGTCCTCTGACTTTGTTCACTTTTGAGGCTGGACTGTAGGTTGGGGCTGTACTTTGCAGTTTTGAGTTTTAGTTGAGGGGGAAGCTATGACTCAGAATCTATCTGCAGATCCCAGTATCCACCAACAGGTGTATGGGCACAATGGAACCCACTTCCCACTGCCTTACAATCTGTTCATGCAGTGGGGTTTAGGTTTGCTCCCTGGAACCAAAGGAGGTGAGAAAAAGGAAAATAATGGAAGAAGGGGCTCAAGAGGAAGTTGGAGAGAGATAAGAGTAAGAGGGAAAACAGACATACATACCAACTAAAGAATGAAAAGAGACCAAGGTCAGAAAAGAGTAAAAAACAAACAAACAAACAAGATTCCCTAAAGCATACTAGTAATTACACAAAGACAGTCCAATAAAATCATACTTTTTGATGTGCTTTTCCCCAACACAAATAAGTAGTCTAACTCAAAAGGCAAACAAAAGTAAAAAAAAAAAAAGAGTCAAAATAATAAAGTCAAAAATCAAAATAAGAAATCATACTAGCTCTGGAGTCTTTCCTGAGTGTCTAAATTTTTATCAGCTCTGATCACTAGCCTTTCCCCTTTGTTCTCATTGCAGGCAGAAAGATTTGCTGATAGCTTGGGTTGGTTCCCTGGCTTTCTGCCTGAGAGATCTGCCACAGGACTGAATTTTCTGTGTCTGATTAAGCGTAGGGGAGGTGCTTCTGTCTCCTGTTTGGTGAGGTGGCCTTAGAAACCAAGGTGTAGGCTGCTTGTAGTTGGGTGGGGCAACGTGAATCTTTACCTGGAAAATGGCTGGGGTGGGTGGCTCCTCTTTTGTCGATCCTTTCTCTCTACCTGTCCCTTCTCTCCACTTGTCTGGGTCCATGAATGGTCCATTATGACGGGCTATGGTGGTGTGTGTCTGGCGTCAGGCACTGGGAATCAGTGATGTAGCTGGACGCTGCATTTGGTGTCCTGCCAGTGGCTTGGGGTGGAGGAG
>NW_007186871.1:0-654 GCF_000164805.1 Carlito syrichta
CTGGAGCACAGCTGCTGGAGGTCACAGTGGCTGAGAATGGACTCCTGCTCTCTGGCCTGGGTGACAGAGCAAGACTATGACTCAGAATAATAATACCAACCAGCAATATCACCACAAACACACACTGGGCTCAGGGGCTCAGACTGGCCTCCCGGCCCTTCGTAGGCCCAGGCAAGTGGATGGTCTTAGACTGCAAGTTTGACATCATCCTGGGATACAGGTGGGGCAAGACCTCATCTCGGCAGTAAAAAATGAATCCAAAGATTAGCCGGGCATGGTGATACAGGCCTAGAGTTCAAGCCATTCAGGGAGCTGAGGTGGGCAGAATGCCTTAGCCTGTCAGGTAGTTTGTGGTGGCCGTGAGCATGCCCCTACTCTTTGACCTGGGTAATTGAGCAGGTTTCTCACTCCAAATAATGATAATCACCAGCACCACTGCCACCATCACCCCTGCCACCCAGTGTGAGGTGTCACCCTCAGAGATCGGAGAGGAAATGTCACTTTCCAGCCTATCGTTCATGGGAAGTTTCAAGGTAGTCGTTGGGCACGTAGGACCTATGTCTTTGGCCATGTGTCCCAGAAGGCTTGCCTAAGCCCTCTACACTCGTGCCCCACAGCAAGACATGTGTGATCTATTGGAACAGATGGTCTTGT
>NW_007186872.1:0-383 GCF_000164805.1 Carlito syrichta
ACGCCTGGCTAATTTTTGATTTATTGTAGAGACGAGGTCTCACCAAGTTGCCCGGGTGGGTCTCAAACCCACAGGCTCAGGCAATCCACTCGCCTCGGCCTCCCAAAGTTCTGGGATTAAAGGCTGAGCCACCGAGCCCAGCTGAATAGTGACAATTTTAAAAGCAGGCAGGAAACAAAAACGCACAGGCCTGGAGTGAAAGCACCAAGCAGGGCCTCAGGATTCCCAGATGCCAAAGGCCTTCGCAGAGAGCAGCGAGGCTGGCTGCTGGCCTGGAAGCAAAGCCCCTCCCCAGAAAGTGCTCCCGCAGACAGCAGAGCCGCCACGACTCATGACGGCGGAGCAGGGACCCACTGCAACACTGGCGGTGTGCACGGCAGGAG
>NW_007186873.1:0-851 GCF_000164805.1 Carlito syrichta
GCCCGGGTGGGTCTCAAACCCACAGGCTCAGGCAATCCACTCGCCTCGGCCTCCCAAAGTTCTGGGATTAAAGGCTGAGCCACCGAGCCCAGCTGAATAGTGACAATTTTAAAAGCAGGCAGGAAACAAAAACGCACAGGCCTGGAGTGAAAGCACCAAGCAGGGCCTCAGGATTCCCAGATGCCAAAGGCCTTCGCAGAGAGCAGCGAGGCCGGCTGCTGGCCTGGAAGCAAAGCCCCCCCCCAGGAAGTGCTCCCGCAGAAAGCAGAGCCGCCACGACTCATGACGGCGGAGCAGGGACCCACTGCAACACTGGCGGTGTGCACGGCAGGAGTGCTCAGGACCAAGCGGCCCGGCCCGCGAACCATTTGCCCACTCCCACCCCAGGCTGCCCAACCTGCTTCTGGGCAGCTGCCAGCAGCTGCCAGGCAGGCGAGATTCCCGCCCTCTTCGCTGGGCAGCAACACAGGACTGGACACCTGCTGGGAACCAATGCTGGGTAGAGGAGGAGGGTTACAGACAGTCTGGGGACGACAGTCTGGACGGCAGGGGATTGATGGCCTTGAGAGTCATGAGCCACTAACAGGGTGACATAAGAACTGAGCCTGGGCCAGCCTGGGTGGAGGCTCCAAAGGGGTGGGGGCAGCCGCCCTCAGTCCCCGAGTTCTGCTGCCGTCTCCTGCAGGAGTGTCCTCCTTTTCCACTTTCACTTATTTTACATCACCAGAATCTTTGTTTTGCCAAAGAAAACAAAACACATACAAAAACGTTCTATGGCTATGATGTTTCCGTGATGGGGGAGACTGTGTCCCCCCTCAAAGCTGGTCAGTTAAAGTCCTGACCCCGGGGCC
>NW_007186874.1:0-431 GCF_000164805.1 Carlito syrichta
CTAGGTAGGTGACTTGTGGGGTAGAGAGTTGAGCTTTGGAAGGGGAGACCCTGTATCCCCGCTGTGCTAGAAAGTTAAGGAGGGAGGCCGTATCCAGGAGAGAGACCTTCCTGGAGGGGATGCACAGGAGGAGGTCATCTACATACTGGAGGAGAGTGCTATCCCCAGAGTCATAAGAGGACAGGTCCTTGGCCAATGCCTGGCCGAAAAGGTGGGGACTATCACGGAATCCCTGAGGCAGGACCGTCTAGGTTAATTGTTGGGCCCTGTGGGTGTCTGGATCCTCCCAAGTAAAGGCGAAGAGTGGCTGGGAGTCTGGATATAGGGGGACGGTGAAGAAAGCATCCTTAAGGTCCAGGACTGTGAAATGAAGTGGGGGGTATTTGAGATAGGAGAGTATATGGGTTAGGGACCACTGGATGCAGTGGTAC
>NW_007186875.1:0-688 GCF_000164805.1 Carlito syrichta
GACTGATTTGAGCTTTGATTTTTCCTCTGAATGCAGTTTTGTCCTTATTCCAAAATTTTTGATTTGTGGTTTGTGTTTATCATTTCAGAATTCTTAACCAAGCATGTTTCTAAAAATTAAATAACATAATTGATTGATATCTTACTTCTTGCCATTTAAAGTATTTATTTGTATTCCCTTAAATCATAGTTCCTGTACTTTGTGGTAATGCCACTTTATGAGTAAACCTTTCCTTTTTATGGAAAGCTTCAACAAATTCTGTTTGACATCCTATATGATATTTTTAAGAATGGAGTCTTTGTTCCAAACATGTCATTCATTTCTTCCCCTAGACTCCATCCCAAAGTAGTTCTGTGTGTGTGTGTGTGTGTGTGTGTGTGTGTGTGTGTGTGTGTGTGTGATCGATTCTTGCTCCTTCGTCCAGGCTGGAGTGGCACAAACTCTCACAGCCACCCCAGTGTCAACCTGCTGGGCTCTGATGATCCTTTCATCTCAGCCTTCTGAGGAGCCAGAACTACAGACACGTGCTACCATGCCCAACTATTTTTTATTTTTATTGTACAGACAATTTCTCTCCAAGTTGTCTGGACTGGTCTCAAACCTGCAGACTCAGGCAATCTACTTTCCTCAGCCTCCCAAAGTGCTGGAATTACAGGTTGAGCCACCAAACCTGGCCAGCGGTTCATTT
>NW_007186876.1:0-796 GCF_000164805.1 Carlito syrichta
AACATGTCATCCATTTCTTCCCCGAGACTCCATCCCAAAGTAGTTCTGTGTGTGTGTGTGTGTGTGTGTGTGTGTGTGTGTGTGTGTGTGTGTGTGTGTGATGGAGTCTTGCTCCTTCGTCCAGGCTGGAGTGGCACAAACTCTCACAGCCACCCCAGTGTCAACCTGCTGGGCTCTGATGATCCTTTCATCTCAGCCTTCTGAGGAGCCAGAACTACAGACACGTGCTACCATGCCCAACTATTTTTTATTTTTATTGTACAGACAATTTCTCTCCAAGTTGTCTGGACTGGTCTCAAACCTGCAGGTTCAGGCAATCTACTTTCCTCAGCCTCCCAAAGTGCTGGAATTACAGTTTGAGCCACCAAACCTGGCCAGCGGTTCATTTTCGATGTGTAAAAAGGATGAGAATACAAAACACCTTAGAGTTTCATTTTCCATCTAACTTGGAAATGCTCTATACTAATGTAACATGGTTTTTAAAGTTTCTCATTGAAATTTAAAAAAAATGAAAACAAGTGACACCCATGCTAGGGTGTTGCCTGAATGTTCCCAACCAGGTTATTTATAGGAAATGAGACTATGGTTTGGAGAGCTCATGACACTCCCATTCCCATAGTTCTAGGGCATGTTCATCAGAAACTTTTCCCAGGAGAGAGGGTTACATATTGGGCTCCTCGATACCCTCTATCCAGTAGGACCAGAACTCCATGGATGGAAAGGAAGGTCTAGTGCTGATCTTGCCCCTAGTGCCCGGGAGATGCTTGTGCTTGTGGTAGCAGGGGAAGAATGATGG
>NW_007186877.1:0-1071 GCF_000164805.1 Carlito syrichta
AATTGTGACATATCAATACTATGGAATTCTTCTCAGAAATACAAAAGAACAAGCTATTGATACATGCAACAAGATTATGATGAGTGAAAGAAGCCAGAGAAATCAAAATGTACACACTATATCATTGCATTAACATAAAATTCTAGAAAATGCAAACTAAGTTTGAGTTAGAGGTACAGATCAGTATTGTTGGAGTATGAGAATAGAGAAATGGATAGATTACAAAGTTGCATGAGAAATTTTCTAGAGGTAATGGGAATGTTATCTTGAGTGCAGCGATGGTTTCTCAGTTGTACACATATTTTAAAAGTGATCAAATATTTATATTTAAATAAGTGTAATGTATTGGACTTGGATTATCCTTCAGTACAGTTGTTAAAAAGCTACAGAGTTTCTCTTTTGTTTACTTTTAGGATATGTAGCAAATGCTGATCATCAGACTCACAGTAGTTCAAAGACTGTTATACAAAAATCTGCAACTTATTTTATCAATCAGCAAGATTTACAGTATAATAGTATAGATCAAAAAACATTGTGAATTTTTCACCACAATCAAGCTAATTAGCATATCAATTATCACCTCACATAGTTACCATTTGTGTGTATATGTGCAGGAGAATACTTAGGGTCTACTCTTAGCAACTTTCAAGTATACAATACAATATTCTTAACTATAGTCACCCTGTTGTACGACAATCTTCAAAACTTAATTATCTTATATAAGTGAAACGTTACAGCATTTGACCAAGATCTCCCCATGCCTTCTTCACCCTAGTCCCTGGTAACTACCATTGTATTATTTGTTCCTAAGAGTTTTACATTTTTATATTCTACTTATTAATCATGCAGTATTTTTATTTCCACATTTGGTCTATTTCACTTAGCATAATGTTCTCCAGGCTTATCCATACTGTCACAAATGGAATAATTTCCTCCTTTTTAAAGGCTGAGTGGAATGCCATTGTATCTGTCTGTCTGCCTATCTGTGTAGCTGTATTTATCTAAATATCTGCTAATGCAAAATACAGATAGACCTATCTTTCAATATATACCAAATTTTTATTATGCAGA
>NW_007186878.1:0-5273 GCF_000164805.1 Carlito syrichta
TGACAGGAAGACATTTGATGACTTTCAGAACATCAAGGGTAATATAATGACAGCTCAGACAGCCATTCCAGAAAAGAATTCCAAAATTGCTTTGATGGGTGGATGAGGTGCTGACATCAGAGCATAGCTTCCCAAGGAGAGTACTTTGAAGATGACCATGGTGATATTCAGCAATGAGGCATGAGGCACTTTCTCTAGGACAAGTTCACAAACTTAATTGTCAGACCCTGTGGATTAGCAAGCTGCTCCATAAATTAAAATACTACCCAGATGTTAGTTGAAACTATTTTAAATTGTCCAACCAGCAAAAGTCACTAAAAGTGTTCTCCAGGCAACCCCTTCGGGTCCCCTCCCACTGTGGGAACTTTTCTGTCCTCTCAATAAATCCTGCTTTCCAAAAAAAAAGTATTCTCCATCTTCCATTTAGTTTCATTGTGGAGATGGTGGGATTTAAAAATAACAGCTTCAGGCCGGGCGTGGTGGCTAATGCCTGTAACCCCAGCACTTTGGGAGGCTGAGGCGAGAGGATTGCCTGAGTCCAGGAGTTTGAGACCAGCCTGGGCAAGTTGGCGAGACTTTGTCTCTACAATAAGCCAAAAAATTAGCCATGCATGGTGGTGCGCGCCTGTGGTTCCAGCTACGTGGAAGGATCACCTGGGCCCAGCAGGTCGAGACTGTGGTGGCTGTGAGCGTGCCACTGCACTCCAACCTGGGCGATAGAGTGAGACGCCTACCTCAAAAATTTTTTAAAAATTTAAAAAAAGAATATTCAGTGTTTTACAGCCATCACCACCAACCACTTCCAGAACTTTTCATCACCCCCTTCAGAAACTTTGTACCCATTATACAATACCTGCCCATCCTCTTCCTGAGCCCCTGGGACCCACCCATTTTAGATATTTTGTAGAAGTGGAATCATATGCTATCTCTCTTTCTGTGTCTAGCTGTCGGGCTGCTTTCACTTGGCACCACGTTTTCAAGGTTGGTCCAAGAACTTCATGACTCATATGGCTGAGGAATACCCTACCATGTGGATGTCTCTCATGTTCCCCTACAGATGGACTCTAGGGCTGTGTCTGCCCTGGCTGTGAGGAATATTACCCCTCCTTGTGGGTGTCCCACATGTTATTAACCTGCCTGTCCACTGATGGACCCTTGGTGGTGTCTACCTCTTGGCTGTTAGGAATAATAGTTTACCATGTGGGTATACCACGTGTTGTTCACCTCCTCATCTACTGATGGACTCTTGGGTTGTGTCTGCCTCATGGCTGTTAGGAATAATGTTGTGATGCATATTCACATACAGGTGTCTGCTGGCGTCCCTGCTTTCCATTCTTTGGGGTATGTGTCTAGGAGTGGAATCACTGTGTAACTGTGTCTTTGTTTTGTTTTTGAGTTGAACTCTCGCTCTGTGTTTCACGCTTGAGGGCAGTGGCACCCTCACAGCTCCCCACAGCCTTGATCAACCCTGGACTTGGGTGATTCCCCCCAGGCTCCTGAGTAGCTGGAACAATAAGCACGGACCACCAGACCTGGCTAACTTTTCTATTTTTTGTAGATCGGGGTCTTGCTATGTTGCCCAGACTGGCCTCAAACTCCTGGGTTCAAGTGATCCTCCCACTTTGACCTCCCAAAGAACTGGGATTACAGGCAAGACCCACCACACTTGGCCTGTTTTTCTTTTTCTTTTTTTTTTCTAGTGTAACACAATACACATAGCATAAAGTTGACCATCTTCACAATTTTTAATTTAATTTTATTTGTCGTTGTTTTATGTGTGTGTGTGTGTGTGTGTGTGTGTGTATGTGTCAAAGTCTTGCTGTGTTGCCCAGGCTGGCCTTGAACTCCTGGGCTCCAGTGATTCTCCTGCTTCAGCCTCCTAAAACTGCTAAGATTATAAGCATGAGCCATCACGCCTGTCCCTTGAATGTGTCTTATGTTTTAACTTGATGAGTTATGGCAGATACAACTGACCCACATGCAGGCCTCAAGCAGGCAGAGGCTGCTGTAGTCCCCCAGCCATGGTGGCCCCTCCAGTTCAAGGGTTTAGAGGCCTCCTTCTAGAGACCAGGACCTAGACCAGCCAGATTCTTCATTTCACAGATGCGAGTCTCATGGTGCTCATGTAAGCATGGCCCAGAAGCATGGGCAGCCTCATGCCCATCACGTTACTCTTCACCAACAGGGGCCGGGCACGGAGGGTTAGATGTTTCCCTTCTTGTCCCCTGGGTGGACATTTCAAGAGGCACTTCGTACAGTGGCTTGTAGTGCCCAATGATGCCAAGCACTGGTCATGTGGCAGCTGCCGGCCTGACACAAAGCTTCCATGTCCCCTATGGAGTTCCTGTTGTCTGTACCTGCCGCCTCTTCCAAGTCCTCTGCCCTCACTCCTGCTCTCTTCCCGAATGAACCCCCTGCCCCTGAACCCTTGTCCCAAGCTTCACTCTAGCTAGACGAGCCTTCGAATGTTCCTTACTGTATTACACTTGGCGTGGTTTTCAGAGTCTTTTCTCCCTCTCTGATATGGAAATTGAGTAGTTAAAATATGGGACAAATTTTTGCAGTATGTGAGGATGGACCCCAAAAACCCAGAATTTGTTTATAAAAAACTGTGTATTAATTCTTACATGTTTAAACTTCAGTCATCTTCAAAGTCCTCTCCGCTGGATGCACTACACCTATAGAGATGATTTTCCCACTGCTCAGTTTTTGAACTTGTCCATTTTGATGCTTTTTAGTGCTTCTGCTGTTTTTTGTTTCACCTCCTCCCCATTGGCAAAACATTTCCCTCTGAGGAATTTTTTCATCTGGGGAAGCAAAAAAAAGTTGCTCAGGGCAAGATCTGGTGAGTAGGGAGGGTGGGGCATGGGGGGGTCTTGCCTTTTTTGGTCAAAAACTGCTGAACACTCAGCGCGGTGTGGGCAGGTGCACTTGTGACTCCCCCCTCATGAAATGGGCAAATGTGTTGAACGAATCTCCAAAAAAATTCCCTGAAGTTAAATGTAGCCTCTCAAGACAATGCTAGCGGGTCCGTGGATCCCGACAGACTCCTAGAATACTCACCTAGGAGGGGAAGCCTGTGCTACAAGGGCCCACCTTCTGAAAGATAATTCCGGGGTTTTGGGGCCTCCCCCATACGTATTCGTAAGAACTAAAATAGAAAGTTTATAGAAGAAATAATATTCTATAGAGCTGAGCCTGGACTTCAAGAGGCCCACCCTCTAAAAGGTAATTCCAGGTTTTTTTGGGTCCCCCTGGTATATTGTTGCCGCTGTTGTTAATCTAGCGAAGGGCTGTGGTACTTCTGCGAAGGTTGGGCAAGGTGAGTCCACAGCAGGCATCCCAGTGTCATCTCGCGCCGGTTGCTTTCAGCAAGGCCACACAGGCAGGGAGAATCTGTAGCGATGTCTAGACAGCATCTCTTTCCAGGTTCAGATGATGAACGGGCTGGGATTTTTTAGGTCTGATGTTCTTGGTGGACAGCGATGATAGGCCTGGGAGGTACCAGCCCAGTTGTTGGCAGAAGCCGAGCTCAGAGATGCAGTCTTGTTGGTGTTTGCAAATAAACAGTATGTTGTTGAGTTTATGAATATTGGAACTGAAATTGACTGCCAGATATCTTGCTTAACAATATAAATATTTAGGTCAGGCGTGGTGGCTCACACCTATAATCCCAGCACTTTGGGAGGCAGAGATGAGAGGATTGCCTTAGCCCAGTGGGTTTGAGACCAGCCTGGGCAACTTGGCAAGACCGCATCTCTGACTCAAAAAAAAAAAAAAATTTATATATATATATATATATATATATATATATATATAGAGAGAGAGAGAGAGAGAGAGAGAGAGAGAGAGAAAGAGAGAGAGAGAGAGAGAGAGAGAGAGAGAGGGAGGGAGGGAGGTAGATATAGATATTTACACTTGGGCCTGGGAGTCTGAGACCAGTCTGGGTCACAGAGCGAGACCTCATCTCTACAAAAAATGCTAAAATTAACCAGGCATGGTGGTGTGTACCTGTAGTACCAGATACTTGGGAGGCTGAGGCAGGAGGATCACCTGAGCCCAGAAGGTTGAGGCTATGGTGAGCCATGTTTGTGCCACTGCATTCTAACCTGGGTGAAAAACAAATAAAGATTTTATTATTATTATTGAGTGAGTGTTTCACTGTCACCCAGGCTGGAGAGCAGTGGCACACTCACAGCCACTGCAGCCTCGACCTGCTGGACTCAGGCGATCCTTCCACATCAGCCTTCCCAGTAGCTGGAACCACAGGCATGCGCCACTACGACAGGCTAATTTTTTAATTTATTGTAGCAATGAGGTTTCACCATGTTGCTCAGGTTGGTCTCGAACTCCAAGCTCAGGCAGTCCTCTTGCCTCTGCCTCCCAAAGTGTTGGGATGACAGGCGTGAGCCACCATGCCCAGCAAAAAAATGACATTTAAGTTAGATGTCCATCTTCCTCTCTCCGGTTCTAACTGTAACTTCTTCCACTATCTCCTTTTTTTTTTTGAGTCAGGGTCTCACTCTGTTGCCCAGGCTGGAGTGCAGTGGCCTGACCACAGCTCACTGCAGCCTTGACCTCCTGGGCTCTGGTGATCCTTCTACCTCCGCCTCCTGAGTAGCTGGGTCTACAGAGGCACTCCACCACACCCAGCTTATTTATTTATTTATTTTGTAGAGATGAGGTCTCTCTATGTTGCCTAGGCAGGTCTGGAACTCCTGGGCTCAAGTGATCCTCCTGCTTTGGCCTCTCAAAGTGCTGGGATCACAGGCATGAGTACCCATACCCAGCCCACTGTCTCCTTTTTAGAATGTCTTGCATTCATTTGCTCACTCAGGATATATGAATTGAGTCTCCACTGAGTTCCAGGCATGGTGTTAGGTGCTGTTTATTCAGGAGTGAACAAGACAGATGAAAAAAATCCTGTGTTCATGGAGTTTGTACACTCATGAGAGGAGGGGAAGTAATGTGTAATGTGTCAGGTGGCAAGTATCGTGGAGGTGGAGACGAGAGGGGTGTCGGGAGGGGCTAGGCATGCCACCCTGATGAGGTGACCTGTGAGCACGAGGCAGACACCATCTAGAAGCAGCTGGGCGGTTTTCTTTGGCAAGTCCCACTTAGATGATGAGGAACAAGCAAGCATTCAGACATCTCCTACCCGTGCATGGCCTTATCCCACTGACCAGGCACATCAGATCCGACCTCCCTGTGGGCTGTATATGGAATGACCAGTGCAGCAAATCATAGAAGCAACACAGACAGGATGTTCTAAA
>NW_007186879.1:0-891 GCF_000164805.1 Carlito syrichta
ACAAGACAGATGAAAAAAATCCTGTGTTCATGGAGTTTGTACACTCATGAGAGGAGGGGAAGTAATGTGTAATGTGTCAGGTGGCAAGTATCGTGGAGGTGGAGACGAGAGGGGTGTCGGGAGGGGCTAGGCATGCCACCCTGATGAGGTGACCTGTGAGCACGAGGCAGACACCATCTAGAAGCAGCTGGGCGGTTTTCTTTGGCAAGTCCCACTTAGATGATGAGGAACAAGCAAGCATTCAGACATCTCCTACCCGTGCATGGCCTTATCCCACTGACCAGGCACATCAGATCCGACCTCCCTGTGGGCTGGAATATGGAATGACCAGTGCAGCAAATCATAGAAGCAAACACAGACAGGATGTTCTAAAAGAGAGAGAGAGAGAGAGAGAGAGAGAGAGAGAGAAGTCCACATCTGTTCATGCAGGAAGTTCCATTATTTAGAAGGTTCTTGTGACCTTAATGGTTGAGAGCAGTCATCAAAACTTGTGACCAGACACCTGCAGCCCTCCACACTTGGCACATGGACTGGTTTGCTTAATCATTGTTGTCAATGTATCTAAAACTTCTTGTCAAAGGCAAGTGTGCGTCCTTTTCTTTAAGGCAGCGATCCCCAACCTTTTCCGGCATCAGGGACGGGTTTCGTGGAAGACAATTTTTCCATGGTCCAGGGTGAGGGGATGGTTTGGGGATGATTCAAACCCATCACATTTATTGGACAGATCCCCAGGCATTAGATTCTCATAAGGAGCACAACCTAGATCACACACATGCAGTTCACAACCGGTCCACCTCCTATGAGAATCTAATACCGCTGCTGATCTGATGGGAGGCGGAGCTCTGGTGGTCCCACAAGTGAAGAGGAGCAGCTGTAAATACAGAGGAAGCT
>NW_007186880.1:0-869 GCF_000164805.1 Carlito syrichta
AGAGAGAGAGAGAGAGAGAGAGAGAAGTCCACATCTGTTCATGCAGGAAGTTCCATTATTTAGAAGGTTCTTGTGACCTTAATGGTTGAGAGCAGTCATCAAAACTTGTGACCAGACACCTGCAGCCCTCCACACTTGGCACATGGACTGGTTTGCTTAATCATTGTTGTCAATGTATCTAAAACTTCTTGTCAAAGGCAAGTGTGCGTCCTTTTCTTTAAGGCAGCGATCCCCAACCTTTTCCGGCATCAGGGACGGGTTTCGTGGAAGACAATTTTTCCATGGTCCAGGGTGAGGGGATGGTTTGGGGATGATTCAAACCCATCACATTTATTGGACAGATCCCCAGGCATTAGATTCTCATAAGGAGCACAACCTAGATCACACACATGCAGTTCACAACCGGTCCACCTCCTATGAGAATCTAATACCGCTGCTGATCTGATGGGAGGCGGAGCTCTGGTGGTCACACAAGTGAAGAGGAGCAGCTGTAAATACAGAGGAAGCTTCACCTGCCCATCCCCTGTTCACCTCCTGCTGTGCATCCCAGTTCCTAACAGGCCACAGACTGGTACGATGGGGTTGGGGGCCTCTGAACCCACATTCTTTCTTGAGCCTGTTTTCCTCTCTATAATACATTGTACTTCTCTGCAACTTGCTCTTGTTGTTGTTGTTTTAGGAAGGAGGTTAGATTGGTCTCTCCTACTTCATGTTGGCCAGAAGCCAATCATATCCTTTAAATCTGTCTTATTTTGATCCAGAATCTAGCCAAAGATCATGCACTGCATGTCGTGTCTTTGTTTCCTTTAATCTAAAACATTTCTACCCTCTCTTTGGTTTTTCCTGACACTGGCACTTTTAAAGAGTCT
>NW_007186881.1:0-574 GCF_000164805.1 Carlito syrichta
TGAACATCTTTCATAATACCATAAGAAAAGTATTGACAGTGGTGGGAAACTATGGGGGGACAGGGAGGGGAAGGGAGGTGGTATCAATGGTAGTCAATATCTGTCTGGAAATAGGTAGAAGCCCCTTATCAACAAGGGTGCCTGAATAATGCATATTTGTATACCTAACCCTTAACTGTAACCCACAATTTTAAAACAAAAAAATGTTTAAATAAATAAATTAATAAATAAGGGCTCAGTGATCTCTTCCTTCAATATGCCTATTTAGTATCTATGGAACTATCAGAAGATTTGCTGTTGCTGCTGTTAGAAACTATTGACACAAGAACTACTGTACTTTTTTATCAGAAAATAAATTTTCATTTAATATCTCAATTACATATTGATATACAGACCAAAAATGCTCCAGTGGTGAGTTTTGAAAAGTATTTGCAAATGAGTAGGTACTGGGGCCTTAAATGTATTTGCAAACATATGTATAGTTAAGAGAATTCCATCAATATTAGATTCCTTGGAGTACACTGTCTGTAGATTATAGATTTGCCATTTTGGTCAAAAATATAAACATCAGTTT
>NW_007186882.1:0-698 GCF_000164805.1 Carlito syrichta
GCCGGCATCCTCTGGTTATTAGCAATGTTCTTTTGTAGTGAGCAAAACCACTCAGAACTCTATAAAAACTGACTGTACACACTGTATGGAAGAGTGGATGTTCCCTGTAAAATAAAAATACACATCTGAAAGGACTTCGAATAAGATGGTGGCAAACCCAGTTGGACAGAGCAAGTGCCTGTGTGAGTGAGTGAGTGTATGGATGAATCTGCATGTGTGTCTGTGTATAAGTGAGTGTGCCAGTGGCTGACTGAGTGGGATCTTGGGAGCAAGTGACCAGGGCTCTCCCAGTGAAGAAGCAGGTGATGTAGTCACTTTGCTTGGACCCTAGTGCTTCCCAGAGTGCAGATACTGAGTGCATTTTTAAAAAGCAGCAACGATCACCCTTTGCCTGGGCTTTAACGTGGCTGCTCAGTTTCTCTACAGACTGCAATTCCTGCCCACAAACAGAGTTGAGAAGATAGCTCCCCCCCTAGCAAGTATCACAGCCTCTGGATCTCAGGTCCCGGTGACAGAACCTTGCAACGTAGCCTTGTATTGGAGGTGGTGACAGTGGGTCAGGTTTGGGGTGGCCTCTATCTGCTGCTGCTTCAAGAATCTGCTGCCAGTTTCCTTGTAGCACTTCCTTCACAGACCTTGCTGCCAGTGTCTTGCTTGCTGCTGTGTTGGTGGGAATGGCAGTCACTCTGGCAACTTCC
>NW_007186883.1:0-760 GCF_000164805.1 Carlito syrichta
GGGGTTTTTCATAGGGATGCAAGAATGATTCAACCTACATATGTCAATAAATGTGATATATCTCTTCAACAGAAATGAAGGAGCAAGCCATATAATCATCTCAATAGACACAGAGGTAGAAGCATTTGATAAAATTCAACACATTTCTATAACAAAAACTCTCAACAAATTAGTTATAGAAAGAATGCACCTCATAATATTAAAGTTCATATATGACAGACCCACAGTTAACATCACACTGAGTGGGGGAAAGCTGAAAGCTTTTTCTTTAAGATCTAGAATAAGAAAAGTGTGTCTACTTTCACCACTTGTATTCAACATAGAACTGGAAGTCCTAGTTAGAGCAATTAAGAAAGAGAAATAAAAGGTATTCTACTTAGAAAAGAGGAAGTCAAATTGTCCCTCTTTGCAGACTGCATGATCTTATATTTAGAAAAACCTGAAGAGTCCACTAAAAAACTGTTTGAACTGATAAATTATTTCAGTAAAGTTGTGGAATACAAAATCAACATACAAAAATTAGTAGCATTTCTGTATGTGAACAATCTGAAAAAGAAATCAAGAAAGCAATCCTGTTTGCTTTAGTACAAAAACATAATAAAATACATTAAGAATTAATTTAACCAAAGAAGTGATAGATCTTTACAATAAAAACTAGAATACTGATGAAAGAAATTGAAGAGGACACACAAAATGGAAAAATAACCCATGTTCCTGAATTGGAAAATTTAATGTTATTAAAGTGTCCATCCTATCCAAA
>NW_007186884.1:0-781 GCF_000164805.1 Carlito syrichta
TATTGCAACACTAACAAGGTTCAGGTCAAGCCTATAATCCCAGCACCTTGAGAGGCCAAGACAAGAGGATTGCATGAGCAGGTTTGAGACCAGTCTGAGCATCTTGGTGAGCCCTGGTCTTTACAATAAATAAAAGAAAATTTAGGGCGGGCTCAGTGGCTCAGCCTGTAATCCCATCACTTTGGAAGGCCGAAGTGAAAGGATTGCCTGAACCTGCGAGTTTGGGACCTGCCCGGGGAACTTGGCAAGACCTCATCTCTACAATAAATCCAAAATTAGCCAGGCATGGTATCACATGCCTGTAGTTCCAGCTACTTGGAAGGCTGAGGGGGAAGGATCACCAGAGTCCAGTAGGTCAAGGCTGTGGTGCCCAGGAGCATGCCACTGACCTCCAGCCTGGGTGACAGAGTGAGACTCCAACTCAAAAAAACAAAAAAGTTAGCCTGGCATGGTAACCACTGCACTCCAGCTTGTACAACAGAGTAAGACTCAAACTAAAAAAAAAAATGCTCAGCCTATAATCCCGCACCTTGGGAGGCTGAGATGAGTGGATTGCCTGAGCCCGTGGGTTTGAGACCCACCTGGGCAACTTGGCGAGATCTCATCTCTACAATAAATCAAAAAATTATCCAGGTGTGGTAGCACATGCCTGTAGTCCCAGCTAGATGGAAGGCTGAGGAGGAAGGATTACCGGAGCCCAGCATGTCGAAGCTGCAGTGCCCAGGAGCAGCCACTTCACTCCAGTCTGGGCGACAGAGTGAGACTCCAACTGAAAAAAAAA